>NC_058023.1:5432866-5640366 GCF_019176455.1 Solea senegalensis
AGACAAAAAAGTCATAGTATTGTATGTCGTCCAAAATGAGACCAAAATGTCATACTATAGTATGTAGTCCAAAATCAGACAAAAAGTCATAGTATAGTATGTTGTCCAAAATCACTCAAAAAAGTCATAGTTTAGTATGTTGTCCAAAATCACTCAAAAAAGTCATAGTATAGTATGTTGTCCAAAATCACTCAAAAAAGTCATACTTTAGTATGTCGTCCAAAAGTCATAGTATGATATGCCGTCCAAAATCAGTCAAAAAAGTCATAGTATAGTAAGTCGTCCAAAATGAGACAAAAAAGTCATAGTATAGTATGACATCCAAAATCACTCAAAAAAGTCACAGTATCCTTTGTCGTCCAAAATCGGCCAAAAAAGTCATAGTATAGTATGTTGTCCAAAAATGAGCTAAAATGTCATTAAAATTGTTCATGAAAACATTTATTTGCTGAATTTTAGAAAATCTTTTAGACGCTATAGAAAATAAACATATGTACACTTTCATGTCGAGTGGTTGAAACACTGTTGTGTGCACACAAGGTAAAATTCAGCACCACTTCTGGATTAATTTGCTCCCACATGTTTGATTAAGTCACATAATTACGGACTGTTTAATCTGACTGTGTGTGTGTGATGGTGTGTGTGTGTGTGTGATGGTGTGTGTGTGTGTGTGTGTGATGGTGCTCTGCAGTGGCTGCATGATGATGATGATGTTGGTGGATGAGTCACCCAGTCTTCACCACGTGACACCATGAATCACTGCACCTCTCCTCCGTGGGCAGAGCTGCAACCATCAGCCCCGCTCCGCTCCTCCCTCCCTCTCTCTCCCTCTGCTACTTTTCACCCTCATCACTCTTCATCTTTCATCTTATTTTACATTTTCAAAATCATCTTTTCATTTTGCTTCTATTTCAGTGCGTCTTTGTGCTAATTTTAATCCCGTCTCCTTCGTCTTCTCCTGCTCTTTCCTGACTCATCTCATCGTTCCCTCTGTTGTCACGCTCACATGCTGAACATCAGTCACACCTTCACACGCCTCTGTGGTTACTGCTTACATTTGTTGCCTCTTAAGGACATTTTTCTGGCAAAAACACAGGCCTTGTCATGACCAGTAATCCTAATGGAGACCAGAACCTGGTCCTAATGAAGAAGCTCATTTTCTAAGGAAACTGGTTAAGTTTAGGGCTAACATTTGCATTGTGTTAAACCTAAAACCAAGTCTTCACCCTTAAAAGCTTTGAGGACCACACAAAATGTCCTCATATAGATCAATTACATACATACACATACACACACACACGACTGCGCAGCATTCACACTATGAGGACACTCATAGACACACTAACCCTTAACTTAAATCTAACCCTTAATCTAATTCTGACCCTAACTCTAAAATTAACCCTGAAAAAAGCCCAGTAAAGTTGCGAGAAACAGACAAAATGTCCTCAAAAATGTAGGTGTATACGTTCTTTGGTCCTCATAAAGATATGAATCCACACTCACACACACTCACACACACACCCCACTGAACTCCTGCGTGTTCCTGCGGCGAGAGTCTCAGCTGTGATCAGAACACGGTGCTCGACACTGGATGTGATTTATCCCCTTAATGACTTATTCATCAGGAAACCACGCTGTTACTGTAGCAGCTGCTCTGTCACTCAAAGTGTGAGTGAGGGAAGGGAAAATGTGACCCCCATCTTCCGGCGTTATAAAGTGACCGCCAGAGGGGCCGGCTCCACAGGTTGCGACACAAACGACACCAGCCTTTTTTTTTTCCCTCTTGTGATAAAAATAGTCAACTTTATTTGTTTTCTTCGCCGCAAACATCCAGCAAATGCATGTTTATTACGATGGTCACAACAAGGTACATCTAGAAAGACAATACTGGCCGCATACATGACTCAAACAATGATTTTACTCTTTGTTTTTTTTGTTTTTTTTTTACACACCAATGTCATTGTTTCTGTCAACATTAAGGTTGTTGTTTTTTTAAATGCTTTTTTTTTTTTATCGATGCTTGTACAATTAAAAAAGAGAGGCCATTTAAATGCAAGTATAGAGAAACGTGCAGACACTGTACTTTCACCTTCAGCCCTGTTGTTTCTAACTCTAACTTTAGTCTCAATCTCATAGAAAACGACAAATCAAAAAGATTACAAAAAACTTTTTCTTCTGTCTGTCTCTCTCTCCATATTTTTCCTTTTTTTTCCCCCCGCTGCTCGATTGTCGACACACAGATGCTGAGGTTTGCTCATCGCCTAGCAACAGACGTCCACAAAGGTCAAACAACACCTACAAACGCTACAAGAGCAAAACACTTGCTCCCGGTCCTACTCACATAATTATTGACTACTGATTATCAGTAGTCGTTTAAGAAGAGAAGGAAAATCTCAGCAGATTATTTTTTGTTTGTGTTTTTTTTTTTTGTTGCAACATCGTTGTCGGATCCAAGCGGTGAAATTATGATCGTTTATATATAAACTGTGGTTTTGTTTTGTTTTCTACAAACTGTTCCCATTGTTTCCATAATCTCATCTGCCTCTGCTACAGCCTTTTTTTTCATGGATAATATCAAGTGGTAAGAAAAAAAGAAAACATTGGGTCGAGACCCACAGAAGGGTCACAGGAAGGGATTTTTGGGCCCCAACAAATTTGCCAAATTATTTTGGGTCACATCTTTAAAAAGGGCCCCCGTATAGAAAGTGAAACGCTGATATCGAGCACCATGGCAGGAAATGTCACAGTGACATATGTAAGGCAGCAGACGTCGGTCGCTCTGAGATCGGAAACAACGCCCCACGTACAAATGTAAACAATGTTCGAAAACTATCAAAAAAGAATAATAAAAAAATAGACTTTGAGATGGCGATGAAGAGGAGCATCTGAAGAAAACTTTGATTTAAGGGACACTTAGAATGACTCTCTTTAAAGGAATAGTTCTGATTTTCTGAAGTCTGGTTGTTTGAGGTGCCACTTTTTCATCCTTCTAGCAAATAAAATCTATGCTTCCTTAAATAACCGACATCTAAAGAATATGTTTAGAGGTCAATGGTGTCGTTTTTCTGATCCGTCGACCTCCTGCACCAAACCCCATAGAGAAAATGTGTGTTTTTAGCTCGCAGGGACACAAGAGCGGCTGTTCTACTGCTGCCCCCGTTTCATACATTTATGGATTTATACAAGTTGGACTATTTCAAACACAGAAACGGACAAAATAAGACATTTGAACTCACTGACAGAAGAAGCCCTGGATTTACAAATTCTGCATTCTGTGATGTAAAATTTCTCTATGGGGTTTGGTGAGTGTGTGTGGGGGGTGTCAGACAAACGGTGAAATAATACACCTCATGCAACCACACTCAATAAAATCTGATTTACCACTTAATTCATGAAGAGAAGATTAAGATTTTTTTTTAGTTTGGTCTTTTCACGGGATTAAAAAATAACGACATAAAAAGTCAACAGCCTTTAAGCTGCTTTTGTTTCATAAAAGGACCAGCGTGCCTCCACCACTGCAGCCCCCTCTGTAGGTGTCAACTGTATGGAGTTTGGCCGAGGTTTGGCGCCATGGCAACAAGGTAATTGAAGTTATGCAAAGGGATGAGTCATCCAAGCCGTTCCAGTGGTGTTCATGTGGCTTCCACAGCCCCTGCATGAAATATGCTGCTGCTGCCTCATATTTCATCAATAGGAGCTTTGGTGCGTATGAACGTATGAACATACATGATGACTCTGACTCATGTTATGTTTCATACAAATAATACAAAATGATATATTTGCATAAAATGGATTCATTTTTAAGTCGAGGGTATAACTTTACACTTTCTTTACGTCTACGTATGACCTTGATTATGATTTACGGCCAAAAGTATGTGGACACTCGATCACAGTCCTCTCCCGTCGTAGCACAGCAACACCCTGGTGCACATTTTTCCATAAATTATTGTTGGGTTTTTTCCAAGTTGAGTGTGTGTGGGGGGGCCTGACCCAAAATGGCTGACAGCATTAGTCCTCAGAAACAACAGCTACATCAGAACAAAGCTAATTCTTCTACAAACCACGTCATAAAGCCTTGTAACGCAATGAAAAACAGATTTTAACCACCTAACAAAAGGGTCCCACAATAAAATCTGCACCTGCTTAAGTCCATGATATCTTTAGTATATGTTCCCCGAGTCATCTTGATGTTCAGACTGCCTATGTCCAGTAAACAAACGGCGAGAGAAAGAGGCAAACACATTCTGAAGATATCATGGACTTAAGCCGACACCAATTTTATCAGGCAAGTGTTACGCTTGTGCTGATTGTTGAATTTGTAGTAAAACAAGATTGGATTACCTGTAAATTCAGTGCTAACAATAGCTAGTTTTTCCCTCAGGTTCCTTTTGCCCTTGAGCCCCCTAAAACCCTCAAAACGCCACTGATGCTTTTAGTTTAAGGTAACATTTGGTGTCCACATACTAATGGTAGTGAAGTATGGTGTGTTTTTTTTCCGTCTTCCCTGCCTGAGATAATCCCACAAATGTTCTTTTTATGCACAGTAAAACTCCATCAGCCGCCGCCACGACCTACGACTCATGGGGACTCTAAAGGTGTTTGTTTTAAAGGTACAGCTAACAACACAGTCACACGTCCTCCTCTATTGGCATTGTACAACGTCCAAATGGAGAATGCGGTCATGTCGGGAGTTTGGATGACGAGTCCTAGCATGATACAAATCTTTTGCCACGTCATGCTTTTCCAACAGATCATCCATGTTCCTCCTCCTCCTCCTCCTCCTCCTCCTCCTCCTTCTCTGCACTGGAGGAGTGGCGATGTATATCTCTCTCGTTCCTTTTTCCCTCCAACGTTCCATGTTATCCAGATTAGCTCTGGGAATGTCCTCGTCCCAATAACAACCAATGAAAACATCAGAAAGAAACCTGTATGAACTAAAAACCAAATACCAGCAAAACTAAATCATAAAGAAACACACTGGATTTCAGGTCGTCTCTCCTTGTTTTCATTCGTCAGGCTCTTTCTCTCTCCTCGTCTGTGCTTCAGTCCAGGATCTGTGGTCGGTTCATGAGGATCCTCTGTATGTAATTCTCCAGATCGTCACGGCTGCTGCTGCTGCTGCTGCTGCTGCTGCTGTCGGACAATTTTCCAGCTGTGTAATAATCTTCATTCCTCGTCGCTGCCGGTGCCACGGCTGAGTAATACCTCTGCTTCTGTGGAGGAGAGATGACGGGCATTCTGGGAGGGGAGCGCGGTTTGGCAACGGGCAGAGGCTGAAACGTACGAGGGTACAGACGCAGGTTGTAGCTGCTGTAGTACGGCTTCTGCTGAAACCCAGCAGAGGGAGGGGCTTTCAGTCGGGGCTGGACCCAACTGTGATAGCGACGCTTGGGAGGAAATGAGTCGCCATCGTCCAGAGAATTCCCCAGGAACTTGTTGAGGGTGATAGCAGGTTTGGGGATGTAGTAACGGGGCTTGGGTCTAGGAGAAGGTGAGTAGTAGACGGGGTAGTAGTCTGGGTAGGGCTTCCTCTGGTAGTAGAACGGATAAACGTAGGGGTACGAAGGGTAGCCGGTCCAGACCGACTTGGGTGATTTGCGCCAGAAGTCCTGTTTGATTGACAGCGGCCTCTGAGGTCTGGACCACAGATTCTGCAGAGGGTTGACAGGTTTGCTCCAACGATCCGGTGATTTTGGTGCCGTCTTGTCGTGGAACCAGGTCTTGAGGAGATTGACGGCAGGAGACGGTTGCTTGGCGTCAGGGAAGTTGTTTTGACTGGTCGAAATCGGAGGCGGTGCAAAGCCGTTTTTGGATGAGAAAGACGATGAGATCGGAGTCAGAGGCAGCTGCCAACGTGAAGAGAGCTCGGGCGGCACGTCCTTCTTCTTCTTCTTCTCCACGTCGCTGATGATGTCGACCACGTCGTCGGCGGGGAGGTGGAGCTTGCTGGAGATCTCGATCAGCTTGTCGATGGTCTGAGGATCGATGTCGTCCTCCTCCATCACTTCCGGATCCTCGTCCGACCTCTTGTCCTCCGCAGCGTTGGACAGTGACGGGCTGTACTTCTTGTTCCCGTTAGTCTGTTTGACCATGTAGCGCAGCAGCATGTCCGAGGCGATGTCCGCCAGCTTCTCCTCCTCCATCTTTGCTCGCTGTGCCTCGGCCGCCTGCCTCCTCATCTCCTCCTGCTCCGCTTTGGCGCGAGCCTCCTCCTCCTCCGGACTCAACATCTCCTCTTCCTTCTCCTCCTCCTCGTCGTCATCGACGTCAGGCTCGTCTTCCTCCATCACATCCTGCTCTGCTGGAGGCTGCTGGGACTGCACTGCGTTATTCTCATAATTAGTGTCCTCAAAGTCGTCCATAAAGTTGCCTCCCCTAAACGACGGCACGTTCAACCCTTTCTGCGTCTCCTCCTGCCATTTTAGCTTCTTCTTCGACATGGCGATGTTACCACCTTTATTTATCGGCACGATGTAGTTGTTGCTGTAGCCTCTGCTCTCTCTCTGGTTTTCGGAGTCCACCTTCCTCTTGGTGGCTGTGTCCACACGAGGAAACTCCTTCATCATGGTCTCCAGACTCTTCAGCTCCTCAGGATTGAGCTGCTCCTCCTCTTCCTCGCCTTGTTCAGTCTTGGCAGGTCCCTGCTGGGAAGCGTCACCCTTCCCTTTCTCCGCTCCGCTTTCTGGACTCACCGACTGCTGGACCTGGACCGTCTGACTCGTCGTGCGGCTCGTCACCTTCTCGGTCATCTTCTCCTCCTCCTCCTGAGCTTTCCTCCTCTCCTCTTCCTCCTGCTCCCTCCCCTGTGTGGCCATGAGCAGCTCTAGCTCCTGTCGTCCATCTCTGTCTCGGTCTGCTCCTTCCATCGTTCTCACTTGTCTGTATTCCTCTTCTTTTTTAACCTCCCCACTCTCAGCCTTCATCTCCTCCTCCCCTCTTGCTCCCTGCGATTGATTCAGAGCCTCCAGTAAAACTGCCGCCAGCGTTTTGGGATCCACATCTTTAAAGAGTTCCTCTTCTGCCTCTTCTCTCTCTAATGATCGCGTCTCCTCGTCTGCCGACACCTTCAGCCCAGAGACGGTATCTCTGTCTGGGTTTTTGTCGTCTTCTGAGACACCGATGGACTTTGGGCTGGACACATGGAGGAGAGAAGCTCCTGTGAGGAGGACCAGGAGGGTAAGGACACTTGAGGCATTTTGGGACCCAATCATGGCCACTCAGAGCAGGACACGCTGTGAGGAACAAGGAGGGCGGAGTCAGGAATGTCTGCAGGAGAGAGAAAAAGCAAAGATATACATCTTCAGTTTTAGCAACAAAAGAATTCTTAAAAGAAGGACATGGACCATGAAGGTCTATGAAGTCAACAGAAGAAATTGTACAATGTTAAGTACAGATTAATATTCAGTGACTGACGCGTAGCTTTTCAAACAATAAGGTGACTGAAAAAAAAGTAGAATAATCTCTTTATTTCATAAAATAAAAATGATTCCACACAGCACTGACTGCAGTATGAGTTCTTGTTTGGCCTCAAGGGGACAAAAAAGTTGAATTGAGCAAAATTCAGTTTGGTCATCTCCCATCAAGAAGAAATAAACATTTTTCTTTTCCTGATATCTGATGATATTTTGACCAATATTGGCTCATCCCTGGTTTTGCATGTACTTATGATGAATAAAAACACCAAAAAATTGTCTGTTTTACATGTGAAATTCTGACATCATCACATTATTGTATTGTTATGTTGATTTTTTTTTTTCAGGTTCGCTGCGGTTCAGCTGATGAGGTGTGAGCACAGAAGAGAGAGAGGAAATATGCAGCTGTGTGTGTGTGCGTGCGTGTGTGTGTGTGCGTGCGTGCAGGCGCAGCAGTGGCACCACTGCATCATCAGAATGCCATTTTGTTGATGGAGCTCAGCACCAAGGACAGCGACTCCCGCTGCTGCCGTTACTGTCCTTGGTGCTGAAATCTTCAAAGCAGACGGTTCATGGTGCAACAAGTGCATCTGAATATAAATCTACATATAAAAAAAACAACTTATTTTTTTAATCTGGATTCAAATGGAATGATATCTATTTTTATTTTAATCAGTTTTGCTCATTTTGTTTATTTCATTTTTCTCAACCAAATTCCATTTACTTTTTTATATATTCTTAGTTTGTATTCTTAGCTTAGTTAATATTAATTTTGTATATAATGGTGCCATTATTATTCTGCTTAGTTATTCATGCCATTTTATATTTAGTATGATTCTTTTTTTTTATTTTTAATTATTTACTTAGAAATCTTGCCTCTGGTGTTTCAGTGTATGGAAAATGATTGTGGCTTTATTGTGTTTGCTGTGATGTGTGTTTGTTTGTATAAAAGATGCAATACAAATAAAGTTTGATTTGATTGTATATGCCTGTTTGTTTGTGTGTGTGTGTTGATTACTGTGTATACGACACAATAATTAAAACATGCTAAATATTTAATTGCTGCCATTGAATAACAAGATTTATTTAATATGCATGTTAAATATTTAAATGGTGATGTTTTTTTTTGAGTGGTGTTGGTTGGTGGAGACGTGTTCAGCAGCATCTAACAATGACTGGACCTCCTCCTGCTCCTCCTGCATGCTCGCACCAGTCATCTCCTCACTCCCAGTTCATCCTGCAGCAGCTCTGAGAGCATCAACACCATCAAAGGCAGCAAATGAGCAGCATTAATCATCAGGAGGCAGCGGAAAAACAGGAGGCAGCGGAGGCACAATCTGGGTATTTATGGCAACAATTTAAGGTAATTATGATGATGAGGATGATGCTGATGCTGATGAATGACGGCCAGTGGAGGGAACAGTGGGTCTGAGCTCCCACGGGAGCCGCAGTTCACGCACATTTAAACAAACAGCTCACGTCTCGCTCACTTTTGAACAGTGAAGGCTGTTTTTAATTAATAAAACATACCATACATTATATATCTTTTTTAAAAAATAATTTACAAGAGAGATTTTAATATCACTGTAAATCCCTAGTGAAATAAAAAATAAACTGAGTCGTGAGGAATCCCCTCCTCCCCCTCTGTCCATTTTACATGTTTGTTGTTGTAAACACATTGAAAAACACCAGTTTACTGCACTGCAACGGTTTAAACATGTGCACATTTATCACATCTCTGCTCATATCATCAGTCATAATGAGTTCACGAAGTTGTCACTCACTTGTTCAGCGTGAAGAGTCGAGCGCCGCCTCCTCGTCACGTCAGGTCTGCTGCAGGTCCTGCTCTCACTCTCTCTCTCACTCACACACACACACAACACACACACACAAACGCACACACACAGCTTTTTGTTGTTGCTGTGGTTTGTTATCTAATATTCGGTGTCACTGCTGTTGTTATTGTTTGGCTCCCTCTCTCTGCTATCCTCTCTGGGGGGGGATTCCGCCGCGTGTACGTGTCTCGTCTGTTTTCAGGAGCACGGAGAGCGGCTCCCGCTCTCTTATACCTCCCCCTCCCCTCCGTCCCCCCGGACCACGTGATTCATGCGTCAAACTGCCCCCATTGACGTCACCAGACTGGATTTTCATTCATAAGATTTTTTTTTCCTCCTTGTGCAACCCACACCTACGCACCCACTCATCTCCCCTCCCTTTTTTTTTTTGCTGGAACCAATTAGCTGCAGTGCTGGAGCTGCTGAATGAACACAAGCTGCTGAATGAATTGGCAGTTTGTGTGTGCCTGTGTGCCTGTGTGTGTGTGTGTGCGTGTGTTTTTATCTCTTTGGGACATCTCTGGCATAAACGCCGACCTTGTCAGGACCAGTAGTCCTCATGGAGGCCAAAACCAGGACTAAGATTTGAATTGTGGTGAGGGTACGGGTTAGGGTCAGGCATTAACTGGTTATGGTTAAAGCTTTTGGTTAAATCCCATCATTTTGAGGACATTATGACGTGAGGAAACATTTATGTTAGAACATACAATGTTTGTGAGAACATCTTGATGACAGAGTTTTTTTAAAAAGGACATTTGAGGACATTTTGATGGCAAAACGTTTGGGCACTATGAGGACATTCTGATGTTGAGGACATTTTGATGTCAAAACATGTCAACATTGAGGACTTTTTGATGACAAAGTACTGACGATGTGAGGACATTTTTACTTGAGAAGATCTAATATGAGGATATAGTGACATTTTGATGATATAACATTTTAAGGTTTAGGACATTTTGACAAAACATTGACGATGAGAGGAAATTTTGACCTGAGACCATGCGATGTTCAGTAGTTATCTGTAGGCAACTGGACTTCGTTGGACTAGTTGAGTCCATTCGCTTACAGCTAACTAGCGAAGATGACTATGACCTGGTTGAATAAGAACCTTCACAGACCTCTTAATGTTGAAACACGTTGAGGACATTTACAACTTTAAAAGGTCTTTTTGAGGGTTCAGACTTTAGAGGTTAAGATCGGTAGTTCCCCGTTTTCCCTGAATAACTATCTTTGATAAAGTTTGTAGAGATATGAAACCTTCGGCTTCACCTTCCCTTGTTCTTAAGTCGTTGAACACATTTCAATCCGTAACACTCACAAAACACAGAGAACTGGTTTCATGTAGCTTAAAATGTTTTTATTTCTTTATAAAATTACATTCACACATAAGAGTCCCTTTAGCTCCGCCCCCCACACGAAGGCTCTTCACAGCTCTGCATTATCATCATCATCATCATCATCTCCCCCTGCCTCAGAAACAAGTCTACACCAAAACCTTTGCTCCGTTTGATATGAAATCATTTACAAACAAGAAAATGACATTTACAACATTCACTGCAAGTCATTGCATAAGAGGAGGTCGATGATTAACGACAGGGAAAGAATGTTGAAGTGGGCGCGTGTGGTTAGTAGTAAGTTAAGTGACTGTAAAAACCCCCACAGTCGACTTATACAGCAACACAGATTTGTTTATTACAGCAGAGGGAAGCATCAAACACCGTGGAGGAGACGCTGTCTGAACACGCGAGCGGCTGTTGTATCAGGGGCGGTGGTTCGAGCGTAAAGAGAATATTGGTGGGTTTCCATTTGCCAGACTTGAGCAGGAAACACGAAATTCGGAAAAATATCGCAAAGGAAAGTAGGAAAGGAGGTGGAAATGTGGGCATATCTGTGAAAAGGTAAAGGCGAATTCCTGCGATGGACACAGATTTAGCAAATAAAGGATGAGGTTTCGGAACAAGAGAATTCACAACATCCCATAATCCGTTTGGAAGCAGTGAAATGTAGAGTCCAATCTACTGTTTTCTTTAGTTTGAGATCTTTTCTTTTAGTTCTTCGTTTTGTTTTGTTTTTCATATTATCGCACACTATTTTCCAGAGATAAATTTCAACAGCACTTACTTGTGCTTTCTCTTCTTTTAACGTGAACACATTTCAATCCATTTTATGGGGAGCCATAGTTTGGTTGCCATGGTTTCCCGCAGCAAATAGGAACAAATGTAAAATAAAAATGATTTGAGCTCAATTGTTTTGCTCTCATTGTAGAGCTCCGGCAGCGGACGTCACGCAATACCATCATGCAGAAAACGCCATTTTGGCAGAAAGCGAAGCTACTCACTACTAACATAACCGGCAGCAAACATAAACCGGGCATGAAACAGGCTGACGGGAGAATTTTACTGGATCACCAAAGACCTCCGAGAACAGCAGAGTGCGACAACTCCTATAAAACACGTGGGCAAAAGATTCCGCTCGTAGAAGAAGATCGCGACGCTTAGGTTAGCATCCAAATTCGAGGAAACTTAAGGAAAAACTTTTTCTATCTGACAAAGTGTTGGGCATGATTGCTGTTAAGAAGAGCTGCAACTAACCATTGTTTTCATGATCGATTAATCGGTTGATTATTTTCTCGATTAATCGCTTGGTCCATAAAATATCAGAAATCCTTAATAAATGTTGATCGGTGTTCGTCAAACCTGGGAATGATGATGTTCTCAAATGTCTTGTTTTGTCCACAAACCAAAATGATTAACTTTTAATGATTTCTTTGTTATCCAGAGCAAAGAAATGAATTTAAGAAGCTGAATCAATCGGAAATATTTTTCTTTTAATCATGAAAAAAGCTTCAAAACAATTCATCGATTATCAAAATTGTTGTCGATTAATAATCGATTCGTCCATTAATCGTTTCAGCTCTACCGTTAAGTTCCCCTCAAGTTTCCCCTTTACTGACAACCTGGAAGCTGAAAACCCGGATGCCAACTTCAGCCTTATTTTACATGCTTTTATTGTGACGTTTAAGCATTTTCCCAAGTAGGATGTAGGGAAGGAAAGTTTATCAGAAAATTGATTTTGTCGTAATGCTGCAGTTCCGGCGTGTTCCATACTCGTGAAAAGCACCAGGGGGCAGTATAAGGATCAGTCCGTCAGTTTCTGCGATAAATTGCTGGATCTACGTGGATTTAAAGTGCACGCAGGAAACTCTGACGTCTTGAAACCGGCACCGGTGCCGCTCATTTCTCGGAAGCTTGTTTTCCTGCCAACATGGCGGCGTCAACAAGCGTGAGTCGCGTGACGTCTGGAGCTCAAAATGAATGATAAAACGACGCTTCCGTCAGTGGAGAAAGAGTTAGTGTTGGTTTCCCTTTTACACGTCGTCACACAATCATAACCACATGCCGTGCGACAGTGTAATAAAATCTGGCTTTAAAATGAAATGTTTTATTCTGTCAACAAAATCTTGCGTGCGGCTCAAAACCAACAACAACAAAGCAAACACCGTCCTCTGCTGCCCCAAGTGTGGATCCATCCGCCACCAAAAATAGTCCCCACAAATACACGTTATTCCCCCCCCTCATTTGTTAAAAACTGTAGCATTCGTCTGGTTTTAAGAAATTACAAAGCCCTTTTCTTTTTAAAAATATACACATCTGTGAGCTGCTTTTATGAAAGATTTCCCTGATGGCTGAGATCCACACGCGTGATGAGGGAGAAATGATCCGTGTTGCTGGTTTTGATCACTTTGTGAGAGTTTGTTGAAAACACAGAATCAAACGCCAGATGTCTCGGGTTTTTATTTAGTTTGTCTTCCGTCTCGCTCCTCACGTTTTAACAATCAGCGCGTCACAAACATTCATGATGAGGTGTGACTGTTGGAGCTGCCTCACTGCGACTGTAACAGCACTTTCAACCGTCGCGTCTCATTTTTAAGTTACTCTCTTTCCTCGTTTGAAATCAAAACACGCACATAAATAGAAGTGTAACCCTTTTTTTTTTTTTCCTCTTTCCCCACGCTTAGCTCCTCACACACACACACACACACACACACACACACACACACACACACACACACACACACACTGAGACACACAGCTTCAGGGCCTGCTGATGTCAGGGTCCATTCTGTTCCCTCATCAGTCCCCAGAGCCACAGATACACAGAGCCAAACGTGTCAGTCCAAAAAGAACGTCCAATCCCAGATTCTGTCCCGTCCCCTCTCATCCAGCCCTCTAACCTTGGTACCTTTAGTCTCTCACAACATGGCTGTCTGCATTTTACGCCAAGCCCATCTCCTCCAACACACTCCTGGGCGACTCGTCCTCCTGCAAAATGGGAGTTCAAAAAATAAATACATCAACATTTTGGTCAATATTATTCTAAAATGCGATGTAAATGGAACGCAGCATTTTGTCTACTAGCATGCAGCATACAAACATACCAGGACAACAGTGAGACATTTAGAGGACATGAAAACAGGTTTAGGTGAATACGTATACTTTTTATTGTTGGAGAGGCACTTTAGTTTTTGCTGGTACACTCCCACTATGCTTGGAGTTATGAGCTTTTAAATAAACAGCAACAGTAAACTGATCCTGTTTGCCTTTGCAAATTAGTTTTTGTAGCAGAATGAACCGGAATAACTGCCACTGGCGTCCTCTGTGGAGAAGACAGACCTACAACTCTGCAGCGGACATTACCTCCTGCAGTAGGTCCGATTGTTCGATGGCTTTGAGGACGCTCTTCTTAGACGTGTCCTGGATCTCTCCTCCCATCAGGAACTCGTCGAGGATGAAGTACGCCTTCTCAAAGTTAAAGATGATGTCCAGCTCGCACACCTGCACAAGCAAACACAACAAACATTGTGATCTCTACAGTAAAGTCTGTTAAAAAAGGTCCAGATTGTCAACGCGGAACACCTAAAATGCATGCGAGCCCAACCTCACTTGTTGTCTTAAGCCATTTTTACTATTTGTCTTTCGATTCAGTACGGACAATAACATACTTTATTGTCCGTTTTTTTCTTTTTAGGATGTTTCTTTCTATATTTTTATTAATATCTGATGTACAGCACTTTGTACTGTCCTCAGCTGTTTTTAAAGTGCTTTATAGACAAAAGTCGGCTTGTATTGGATTAAAGAACTGTCAAGATTATTGGTGGTTGGTGGTTGGACTAGTTTAATACATGTACTGACAGTATGGGACACATTTTAATGTTTTTTTTCCCTTCTTTAAATTCTTTAAACAGTGATGCTAATGCAGTTGGCATCAAATTTAATTACAAGGGGTAACAAAATGGTCTTAAATTTGATTTTGAGAAGCCTGATTTGATAAACACGCAGCACTTCCATCGACATCATTGCTTTCTTGGCATGGCCAGGTTTTGGGTGCAGGAGTTTTGGACGGAACGATGACAACCTTGTATATGTGTGTGTGTGTGTGTGTGTGGGACGTCAACTACAGCAACACAACGCAGACACTCGAGGAGACGAATCACTTACGCTTCCAAAGTATTTATCGAGCAGCTCTACGAAGCGATGGATGATTTCCAGCGTGATCAGCTCGTTGTCGTGTTCTTCGATTGCACAACAGAAATAAAGGCTGGCGTACCTACATGACACATGAACAGCAATTATCAGTACAGTAAATTGTATAATACAAACAAGAAGCTACAGTGAGGTTAGAACGACACATGAGCAAAGCGTCACTATATAGGGAAAAAAAAAAAAAGGGTTCAAAATGCAAGGCTTGCAGGAAAAGGCAAAGAGGGGATTTTCTGCTGAACAGCAGAGTTTCTACTACAAGCACAGAGTTTCCTCGCTTCACTTCCACTGCAGGAAATCCCTCAACACACATCACCCACCTACAGACACCCACCCACACACAAACACAGGCTGATGGCGTCTTTGTTTTCTGGTCCACCTCTGCATTCTGCTGCTCACAGTAATGAGCCTTGACTCGCTGCCGTGTTGTCGGATCAGAGAAAATGGAATGCAGGGTCTCACCCTGTCCACCCACCTGAAGATCTACCGCAGCTCAACCCACACACAAACACACACACAAACAACTTCCACTGCTCTGTCTATATGGAACTTCAGAGAGAAACGAAGGAGAGGAAGAACAAAACCTGCTGCGTTACTCAAAAACCCAGAAGAAAAGGGCGTTTTCCCCCAGCAGCAACAAGCCACATTTATGCATTCAAAGGTCTAAAAATTACAAGATTTTGTTCAGTTGTATTATATTGGACTTTTCACCAATATATCAAAATTCCTTGGGCCAATTACTGACACTGACATTATATATATGTATATATATATATATATATTTGTGTGTGTGTATATATATATATATACATATATGTATGTATATATATATATATATATATATACATACACATATATATATATGCACTGTATACATATATACACACTTTATACACATATATGTATGTATGTATATATATATATATATATATATATATATATACACATACATATATATACACACACACATCTATATGATTTTCCCTAAAGCAAACTGAACTGCAGAGGTCATTTAGTCTCTTCTGAGGTGAAATTTAACATATTTCGCACACTCATTTTGGCGCTTCCATCTGTGTTTAAGAACTTGGAAGTGTTCCAAAAATGTAATTGGGAACTTTGCACAGTGGAGGGCAGCGTTGGACCTTTTCGTGTACATCCTGCCTGGAAACTTATTGGAAAAAGATGAAGTTGAGTTGTCCTCTTTCTTCGATCACATGACGTACATGACCGTGACAGTTTTTATGGAATACAAGTCTTTGTTATGTGGTTACAGTGCTCACTGTCATTTGCAGAAATATAACGTGAACATGTTGTAAAACAAATTCTGGGACCGAGTCCATAACTCTAATATAACTTGATTTTGTTGTTTTTAAAAAGTATTCCCGGGGTTTCTTAGATTCACAAGAATTTTTACCTTTTATAGACAATCTTGAGGTCCCTCCATTCGAGGAAGCTGCACATCTTTGGTTTGCGTGCGAGGACGATCTGCATCAGCTCCCTCACCATCTTCTTCTTGTCCCGCTCGGCTGTGGCCGTGTACCATTTCTGCAGGCGCAGCTTCCCCTGCCGGCTGAACAGCAGCATGAAACGCATCTACACACACACAAAAATAGCAGAACAAATTTAAGACGAGGCTTTAATACGCTGATGTTTGGTTCGGTGCTCTTGACACTCATGCAAATGAGGGTTTTAAAATGTTCGATCAAATATATAAGACAACAGATTAAAACAAGCTCTCTGTATTTTTCTCGCTTCTTCAATGTTATTACGTTTTCTTTTCTGGTTTATTTTGGTTTGTTGACAAAACAAGACATTTAAGAACGTTATCATTGTCATCATTTTCTTTTTTTTATACTTTCTAACATTTTCAATTAGGGATGAGCCAACAGATTAATTATACGTTGTCCTGATAGTAAATTAAAAAGCGTTATAAGTGTTCTCATGGTAAAACTAGCATGTGGAAAGGCGGGGAGTTTGGATTCATATGAATAAATTACAGTTCAAACTTGATTCTTTTCTCAATTAATTCACAAGACGTTTCGTTTCGTCCATAAAATGTCAGAAAATGCAGAAAAAAGTTGACTGGTGTTTCCCAAAAATACAAAGTCATAATGTTCTCAAATATCGCAAACCAAAACCATTCAGTTTCAGTAATTTCTTTGTCACATGGAGCAAAGAAACAAGAAAATATTCACATTTAAGAAGGTGAAAAACCATAGAAATAAACACTCAAACTGATTGAACAATTATCAAAACGGTTTGTGATCAATTTCTGCAATCGTTGCAGCCTTTTTAGTAGTGCTGTACATTCTAGAGCATTCAACTACAGCCTTCAACAAACAGCTGCAGAAAAGGAAAATCTGCTCGCTGTTAACACTGTCGAGCAAACACACAGCTCAAATATGTCGCACACAAAGAGTCACCAGAGACCATCAGACCATCTGTTAACTTCTCTGCAGCCCCGCCTGTTTCTCCAATATGCTCTCCGTCGGTAACCACGCCAAAACTCACATGTGCACACACGCACACACAGCTGCCAACGTAACAGGTTTCTCACTCTCCGTGCACACACACACACACACACGACAACAGCCACTTCACTCAACAGGTCATCAAAAATCAATACTCAGTCTTAAAAAAAAATATTTGAAAGAAAAAATAAATCAAGGTTAAGAATTTGTCAAGTTTTATCAAGACCAAAATGTAACTATTTTGACAATTGAAGAGTTTTTATGTTTGTTCATCAGCATAGGTTCATCTGTACATCTGTACTTCTGTTAACAACTCCCTGTCTACAGTTTGTGACGCATCAACTGGAATTTTATCTTTATTCTGGGAAGATTCGGCCCAATGTTGACGTCACAAAGACCTTGGTTAAAACGTATATATGTAAAACACACACATGTATATATATATATATATATATATATATATATATATATATATATATATATATATATACACACAGACAGTGCTTAACAAATTTATATTAGCCCCACCTGTCATAAAAAAACAGGAAAACAGAAATACTTTAGAAATATTTAAAACTTAAAATGTATTTTAATCTGAGGCGACTCACTGGGCTTTTTCTCTGAGAAGTCAGAAATTAATCAAGCATAACATTCAACCACTAAAACAAAATTTTCTGTTCAGGAACCCAAGTAAATAACTATCATTTAACATCTTAATCAAGAAATAATCATGTGCTTTACTAATTTTGTCAGTTTTTTGTAAAACAGTACATAATATAAACAATAATTATAGTTTAGCATTAAAAATTAAAGAGGTTAAAGAGTTTAAAGAGCTTCTACATTCTGGTGTATCAACGTTAACATTACATAAAAAAATGATAAATGATTTTGATAATTACCAATGCTGTTAATTTAGAGCAGCTTTGGCTGGTTGGTCAATACGCTTGTTAAGTACTGAATAAACAAAATGTCTGACAGACCAAGTTTCATCTTGATCGAAACGCCAATTCAAATTAAACACAGGAACTCCCTTTTAACAAGTTGAGACGTGTATATCTCAGCGACATCGTAACAGATCAGGATGAATCTTGTCACGATTATATAAGATAGTACGATATAAGCAGGTAAAATTGCTTTTTTTCCCCCTCTATGACTCTTAACTGAATACATTATACTCATACTGAGATTGGGGAAACACTGATTTCTGACATTTTATTATCCAAATTGATTCATCATGATATGAAATTAATGGTTTTGCTGCAGCCACAGCACAAACAGCCCTAAAACCCAGTGACTTAGTGCAAGAACAACATCCTTTATAAACGTCGTTCCACTCGATGCTACAGTATACTGTAGTTGTGTGTGCGGCTGTTGTGTTATTTCTGTCCGTCATGGTTGTGTGATGATGATCAAAGTGCAAAAAATGCTTTTCATCGTGAAGTGCACTTCCTCTGGGTCAATACAGTCAAAAAATAGAAATAGATCAAAAAGCATTTGCTATATCTGGATCTTTCACTAAGTTTCATCGTCACCCATTGGCTGACCTGATTTTAAATGATCCACATCAGCAGCACATAAAATAAAATGTCAAAAAATGTGTTTCTCAAACCTGTAAATGATGTCTTGTTTTTGTCCACAAACCCAAAATTATTCTGTTGTTATGATTTCTTTGTTATTTGGAGCAAAGAAACCAGAAAATATTCACATTTAAGAAGCTGAAAAACTCTGAAAACTTGTTTTAATTCATTTACAAAACAATCGAGTATCAAAATAGTGGACGTAAAATCTGTAAAATCAGATATAGATGCTTCACAATGCACAAGCCAGCGAGCGTATTTAGGCCGAGTCATGTTTCAATTGGAGCAGAGAATGTGTCACAGTTACACCGCATTGTGGGATTGTTTTTTTTAAATGGCTGGTTAGGGCGAGGTGTTCAAACATCAATGCAAATGTATTTTTAACAGCTTGGTAATTTAAAAGATGTGAAACAGTATCCATATCAGACTGAGTGTGACATCAGTGTAAACAAGAGTGATATTGAGTCATTCAAACGCGAGCAGAGGCCATTTTACATCCACCATATGGCCACATAATTAAAAAACGGTGCACCAAAGCATTACATTTGAAAATGTGCTGTAAAAGAACATGGGGTAAATTATACCTTTTTGACAAATAAACAGTTCCTGTGCTTAAAAAACCCAATGATACAGTCTTGATCACAGTGATGAGCTGTGATCAAGTTAAAGAGGAACACATATAACAGTTATTATCTTCATCCTTTATTACTGAAGAAGAGGAAGTGCTGCACTTTTTATTACACGTAAAATTAAGGCTGGGCAGTAGTTAAGTAACAAAATAGATCATGAAACATATTTCTCTGTCCAGGTTAAAATGTTTATATATGTAAAATGCGCACAATTGCTTTAAATGTTTCTGTTTGTAGTGTGTTTTTGTTGTTTTTAATCCATAAAACCTTAAACATTAATTCAAATATATGTTATTAATTATCTGAAAGTATTGTGATCATTATAAGTTTTATGACTTTTTTTCTCTCTGCTCCAGCTAAAATAATTCATGAAGGGTGTCACATTCCGTCTTAACATGATTGGCTTATCTTTAATTTAGAAGGCTTTTTCTTTACATTCTTCCTCTACAGTGAGACACACCACTAACACACAAATACAGAAAAACCTGATGTTATATACATGAGTTATCTTATATACACTGAAAATGTCTAAATTAAATACTTGCTTACTTACTTATTAACGTTGACCCTCTGCATTAAATGTTAATGTTACAATTTAAGCACACATTACAGGTTTTCTGTTTAGTTTTATATAACATTTACTTTATGCTAATTTTCTAAATGTTTTACTAAGCATACAGTGCAAACGCTTTAGAGCCCCCAAGGCACCAGGGGGCTCCAAACTGCATGTTCAGCCTCTTGTGAGGGGAATTAAAATGTCCTGTCCTTTTCTGTAACCGTCTCATGTCTCTATCAAATCCCTAATATACTTAAAAAATAAAAGTAGGATATAAATAAAAATAAGCTGTGGTGATAAGCTGTGGCTGGTGTTTGTGTGACATAATTAAGTCAAAATTGTGGGTGATGTCCGCCGAGTCCGACAGACATTTATGATAGGAATGAATGACAGCTACACATCCTGTTCCTGTTAGTGAGGATATTAATGGAAAACAGTGTCATGGCGTCAAAAAGAAATGATCCTAGTGGGGCAGAAGAATAAATAAATAAATAAATAAATAAATAAATAAATAAATAAATAAATAAATATATTTATTTATATATATATATATATATCACAAAGTAATTTGGTTATGTTATACAGTTTTATGTTTTAAGTATTAGTGTTGGTTTGTTTTCATTGTTGCACTTTAAAATAGATGGTTTATTGTATTTTTATTCCAGGCAACAATAGTCTATGTTGATTTCTGTTTATCTAGTGAAATGACCATACAAACAGTAATAGATCCAAAATAGTCCTGACGGGGGTTGGAGTGTTACATGTAAAGTTCATTACTAACAAGTAACTAACTAGCGAGATACACAGCATGACATTGTAACCGGTGCAATAACGACAACACTGAATGTGACACAATACAAAGGACAACAACAGAAGAGCTTGTTCTTTTCTGCTTTTTTCTGTTTATGGCTGTTTCAACAAACAATCAAGCTTTGTATGAGAACAGACTGCAGGCGTTAAAGACACACCAGTTGCAAGGGAGTGACATATTTCTGTCAGCTGACTGTCATGGCTCTAGCTCCGCCCATACCGTATCATACATTTACTCTGGTAGCCCAAGGTAAGGGTACCAAAACACTTTGGGGGCCGGTTACTTTGGTATGACACCTAATGGAAACGAAACACTGTAGCGAACCGGTCCACTCAGTGGAAACACACCATAGGGGCCCCCAAACTGCATCATGCATAGGGCCCCCACAGAGCTAGAAATGGCCCTACACATAACATTAAATCAATATGCATAATTTTAAGCATATATTAAATGTTTTCACAGCTTATTTTAAGTTCATAGAGCAGAACAACCATGCATCTGTACTTTTTTCAAGGCAATAAAAGAGAGACACCTTACATTTATGTAAATAAATGACTAATGACATGATGACATGGTTGGACAGACAGCAAAGGTATGAAGTTACAGAGTTTTTTAAGACAATAAAAGCACGACACTGAGACAGAGAGAGACACAGCTGCTTCACACCGTTTGGCCTGTTAGCATCCAGGCTAGGGTAACAGAGCCAGGTGAAGGCAGCGCAGGTGAAAACACTTCCTGAAACCGTACACCTTGCTAACATTAGCTTAGCAGCTCGCCCCTGGTCCTCTTTTCTTTCTTTTTTTTAAACCGAGTCAGCGGCGGTGACTTACCATTATTGTCAGGTTCGTACGGAGCTACTGCGACGTTTCAGACGAACTTATACTTGTGTTGTTGCCCGGTCCGACTTCCACACACTCACTCACACACACGGCGGCTAACACCGTCGCTCCATGTCAGTGTCAGTGCTGCACAGCAGCAGCGGCAGCAGCTTCCGCCTCTGACTCTGCGCATGCGCACAAATGCCTGCCTTCCAATTCGCCTCAGGTGACATTTCATCTGTTAAAAATATATTTTTGTGTCACAGGCAGAGGCGGTCCGAGACTTTTTTTTTGGGGGTAGGCAACGGTCTAATTTGGTGGTCTAATAAATGTGTTATTTTATTTTAATTGTCAATTGTCATTTTGGTTCTTTTATGATATGTTTTAGGTCATTTTTGCAACCATACTGTTGAACCAGCAAATAAAAGAAAAGGTAAGGGGGCTTTGTCCTTGCTCCTGGGGGCCCTAAGCATTTGCCTAGTACACCAGTTTTGTAGGTGCGTCTCTGGTCACAGTTGTTGTTAAACATCCCCGGAGCTCAGGAGGAGACATCTGTGAGGAAAATGATCATGTGACTACGCTTTAATAACACGTGAGAGCGAGAGTTGTAATTTGTTGCCACGCATGGGAACGAGACCCATGTTTGTTTTTTCCACAGATGTCCCGTAAACATCTCCACGAGCAAATGAAAAAAAAGAAAACATGGAAACATTTTTGGCCTTGTTTAATTAATCAGCTTCATTTTAAACCATTGCTGCATTTAAACTTACATTTGTAAGATTACACAGAATGTAACCATTTTTTCTCACTAAAATCTGATTAAATATATGTAAAACAAGTCCTGGCACATTATGAAAGTAAGAATAATGTTTTTTACATTGCACTTTTATACATACTGTATATTTGTGGATTTCTGTGCTCAGTCTATGTTTGTACATGTATCGTACCTGTATTGACAAATATAAACTATATTGTCCATAATTAAAGGTGACATTTCATCTTCATTTACACATTTCTTTATGGCAAAGAGGATTTTCTAGTAAAGGTTACTGTGATCCTCTGTGGAAACATTTGTCCTGAATTCACCATTTATTTATTTTATGTTGTGATTTTTTTTTTTTTTAACTTTTAAAATTAAAAGTCCAAATAAAGGATACATAAGTGTATTTAGAATTTAATTTGGATTAAGATGAAAAATATCCTTTCCACCAGTTACTTTTTTGTGTTTTTGTTCATATGTAAGTTTTTGAATTGAAATGACATCTTTTAATTGTTTTCCTCTAAATGTAATTGTCATAAGTACTAGTATTAGTATTATTATTAGTAGTAGTAGTAGTACTAGAATTCGTAGTAGTTGTAGTAGTATTAATACACCCTCTGTTTGGACCCATGGTGGAGTGTGAAAATATCTCCTATAGCATCAGTGTGAATGTCATTGTCATTAGGTGTAATTGTAATTTTTCAAAATAAAATGTGTGATTTACCCTCCGTAAAAAGGCCTTTATTGTGCATAAACCTGGCTCCGTGTGGATTATTGAAAGTCGTCGTGACTTCAAGGCTTTGGACACAAGAGGTCACCGTTGAGACAAAACACTGCGGACGCCACGGTTTTGTAAAAACATAGACTTTTAATAAATACAACTACAGCAACAAAATATATAAATGCAACATAACAATACAGAAAATAGAGTTAACACAACTCTTAGAAAGCAGCCGTCATCGTGTCCCTCTGTGTGAAGTGCATCAGTGTCTGTTGTGTCCAACAACAATAAACTACCTCATCTGTTCACTGTCCTTCATATGTCCACCACAAACGTTCAGACAAATAAATAAACATGTAGAGTCAGTCTGCCCCGTGTCCAATATCCATGTCTTTAGCCCCAGTGTTGAAGAATAATGATTATAATGATGATGATGGTGGTGGTCAGCTGCAATGAAGGCAGCTCTTCACAGTTACTGCTGCTGCGGCTGGTTGTACTGACCCATGAAGAGAAGAGCACCTGGACACAGCAGGGAAAACAGTAAGTCAGAGGACACTGTGGACAAATCGGATGTGGTTGCCATCTGCCATGAAACGAAACACAAGAAAACCTAACCTTCACCTCTATTTGTGTATTTATTTCAAAGGAGTAACTATAGAAAATAAAATAAAATATTGCAAGATTAAATTTTAAACTATGTCCGCCATTGTTTTCAATGGATTTAACAAATAAAAAGACACATCATGGTCATTTAATGCAACTTTGACTGTAATTCAGCATATGTTGCTATAATCTGGCTGCAGGTAAAGATGTAAATTAACCACTGGTTGCAATCTGGCATATTTACATGTTGATGTTCTTTTCTGTCCTTTTTCTAAATTAATAAATGTCTGGTTTTTTTATTAAAAAAAAAGATCTACAAAAGAGTGTTACCTGTGTGTTTGTGCTGGATGAGGAAGAGGAAGGGTCGGTCCAGAGTGATCTCCTCCACCGCCATACGTGAAAACATGACAGCAGCTACGAAAAGGAAAAAAACAACATTTACAACATTAGCTGAGGCATTCATCTAATTCCCAGACATTAACTGGCCCAAATTAATACTTTAAGTCTTACAATTGATCATACACTTAAAGGACCTCTATGTCCGATTTAGCGACCTCTAGGGATGTCGATGCATTTTTGCAACACATGGAAGAAGAGCCACTCACATAATAATAAAAATGATGGGCGTAATTTGACAGATCTACCTTAAATTCTACAAACTGCACCTTTAAAATATCATACACATGTACATTTATCGAAGACCTAATGCCTGTAGTATGGTGTAAGGACATATTTTGATCCAAACCTAATTTTGAGAGGACAATTTGACCTGGTAAGGACATTTTTAATGTTAAATGTGTGTCTTTGTGTGTGTGTGTGTGTGTCTGTTGTGTGTGTGTGTGTGTGTTGCCCACCTGTTGCTGCTGCTCCCTTAGTTCCTCGCTCGTTCACCTCGATCTTGACTCTCTGCAGGACCTTCGACACACAGAGTCTTTCCTCAGCTGCAGGAAGGAAACACAAACACACAGAGTGTTATTAATATGTATGTATATATATATTAATGTAAGGTTTTTAGTGTCATAAATAAAAGGGACTGGATGAATTGTACTTTGTATCAAGTCTCTCTTTATATATACTGTAAGTCATGTGTTGTAGAAAGAGGTGGTTTGTTCAGATTCTTTCCTCAGTCTTGTTTTAATGTTTTTATGTATTCATGCTGAGGTGACACTGAAGGAACAGTCATCTTTTATATTAAGAAAAACATATTCACACAACTACAGAATAATATATATATATACTGTTTCTTTATTAGTTTCACTAAACAATCGGATGAATGAACTTACTGGTGATGCGCGTGAAGTCGGCACTGGCCAGGTTGAACATGTCTCCGAGACCCATGTTGATGAGCGCAGTCTTCATATTCACCTCCGAGTTCAGAGTAAACCTGAAGAAACACACACACACACACAAAATTTAAACGGCTGCCAAACTTAAAGCTCCAGTCTGCAAATTCTGTCGCCAAAACACTGCTAGCGTAGCGTCATGTTTCCGAAAACTGGGGTTAATTTCGTAACCTAAAATTTGTTACATCGTGTGAACTTGTTTGACAATGAATGTTGTTTATATTTAAAAGTTACACACTATCATTTTTTTTTAAAATCCCTCAAAGGTTAACACTAGCATTAATCATGTTAGCAAGTTCTACAAATTTCATCATGATTTAACTATGTCTTTACGTGCACACAGAGCTGGAAATTAGCTCTGGCCACTCAGACTCATTGTAATGCAGTTTCATGAACGTAATCATTCCATAACAGCCACATCCACACACTGTGTTGTCTCTGTTCCGCTCACCTGGGCATGGCCAGCTGCCTCTTCACTCTCCTCAACTCTGCTCTCCACTGATGGATCCGCTGCGCGCTCAGATCTGCACCGAGCGCGCTCAGGGGAACCTCGGGTTCGAAGGGCGACACCAGGAGCATGCTCAGCGAGTCGCCCTCGTATGGGACCTCGATGACGTCATAGTCCACTCCGTCAGAAGAGACAAACTCACCTGTTGGTTAAGCAGAAATGAGCATTCGCTAATTTAGAAATGATAGGAGTGACAACTTGTCGAATAGCCACCAGGGGGCGACTCCACTGGTTACAAAAACACTTGATTTATAACGTCAGTAAACATTTTCTTTAGGAGTTAAAGGTCTCAATCACTAGTTTCAGGTCTTCTTATGACACGTTTCAAAGCTCCTTAATAGGAGTTTGTTTTGCTAAAGGTCTATGGTCAAACAGAGACGAATTATACATTAAGTACCGTAGTTGTAGTAGTTGGTGAGTCTCATCATGTGCACCGGCACTGTGCTGCCGTTGGCACAGTGGAACATCCTCTCCTGGGTCAGTCTGGGGTCAAAGGGGACTTTCCAAAGGGCCTGGAAGTGGAGAGCATTGAGGAGGACCAGGCGGGTCTCATCAGAGAGAGATCCAGATGTCAAGAACTCAGGAATAGCACCTACAGAGGACAGGACAGCAAAGACAGAAGTCAGAGGAGAGACCTCACAGCTGGTCTTTGGAGAGTTCTTTGTTGATCTGGGTATGAGAGTGCGTACCTGCAGTGTGGTCCGACACCCATGAGTTGATGATGCCGAGTGCCTGGTCTGGTTTGGTAAAGTCCACCTGGTGAGGGTGCGCCTGGAAGGCCTTGGCCAGAGCTCGTCTGAATCCTTTCTCCAGGCTCATCTTCCTCTCCACCATCACCCCGCTGGCGATCTCCACGCCTTCCTCGCTGGACACATCCCGCTGCAGGAGTCTCTGCTGCCGTGACATCCCTCTTTCTGCAGGACCACAAGGACAAGTCCTGGTTAACCCACCACTTTAACCACCAGACTAACAGATCTGTATGTGTAGGTTTACTCAGAAAACCACCGCACATATGCTGACTCACCTTTCAGAGAGAAGCCCATGGCAGAGGTCAAGGCCTTGCGGGTGTTTCCGGCAGCACCGAGCTGAGCCATGGACAGAACGGAGGCGGCACCGTACGGGGAGAAGGCCATGTTTGTGTGGGCGGAGTCCTGACTCAGCTGCAAGAAGACCTTCAGGCCGAAATCAGTCTGTTTGTCCTGGAGGGAGCCCAGCGCCGCTCTGCTCAGGGTCAGCAACAGGAACACGTACACACAATGCATCCTGGGAAATAAGGAAGGGAGAGAGAGTTGATGTTAACCAAAGATCCAAACTTCCGTGTTTTCTCAGCACATTGTCACATTATATTAACATCGCAGTTTTATAGAAAGTGTCCTGACATCGGGATGATTTGTTTTTAAACTTACACACATGAGTTGAATTAACTTTAACAATTAGTTCGGACCACGTTTCTCAAACTGTGGTGCGTGTTCCACCAGTGGTTCGCCAGCTTCCTCTGGTGGTACTTAGAGGAAAAACAGGAATACTGTTGTGCTGTACTGTATATACCAGGGTATGTGCGTATAAAATGAAACAAATACACCTTATCTCTCGCTCCATCTTAATCTAATTTCACTATACCAGTGTGTGAATAATATGTGAGGAAGAGGAGGAAGAAAATTATCTTGAAAAACAATGGATGAATCTAAAAATGATTTCACATGAATTAACCGGTGTATCATACCGTGTGTTACGGCGTGCACGTACACTTGAATGTAACACATCAAGGTGAAAGTGAGCGTCTGACAGTCTGTGGGTCAGTAAGAGTCGCCGTGACTCCTTTGCACAAATATGTAAAATGCATCGTTCATGTGAGTGTCAACAGAGCAGACGCTCGGGAAATACGTTGTTGGTTGTCTCGGGAGGACAAAATGTTTTCACCAACAGAGGAACTCGCTGAAGTGAGTCACTTTTTATTGTTTCTGTTTCTTATTGCGATGGAAAATGTGTGTGTGTGTGTGTGTGTGAAGTGGATTGTGTAACGCCGTGGAAGCTTTTTTACCCAACGTTCTTTCACATGTTTTCAATAAAACTGTGAGTAGCAGGAAAGGGGAGAATGTCTCAGTTTCCAGAAAACTGAACATCATAACTCAGAGATGTGGATATTCAGGAAATGATGGGAACTGTGGGTATTTAAAACAGATGTGGACAACTGGTTTAAATTGAATTAACTAAAAAACCCAACATGTAATAGGATAATAAGCACTTACAGCGCATTAAGATGAGTCATGGTGGATTTACATAATCTGGATAATCTTGAATGGTGCAATTTGTTAATATTTCGTGTGAAATTACTGGAAATAAAATTAAAATATCCCCCAACACAGTCAGTGATTTATTTTGAAGTGCCACAAGGGGGAGCCCTAAATTTACACCCTGAAAATGGTTGGCAAACTTCAGTTAAGTTAATTCAAACTAAATTTACAGAGTCAAACAGAGACAACTTAGTTTGAATGAACTTAATTCATTCAGGTTTAAGATTGTCTGTTTTCATTCCAGGGCCTTGTGAGTTACAATGATCATATTTAAAGGTAGAGTGTGTCAAATTACATCTTACAGCTCAGTATCCCTCACGTAATTTCAATAAAAATGTACATATCTTATCTGCAGAGGAAAAAACTGTGTTTTGGAGACATTTTAAGAGTTTAAAGGCAGATGTTAACAAAACTATGGCAACAATATTGCAATGTGTGAGTGAGTTTACGTGTAAGTGTGTGTGTGTGTGTGTGTTAACAGGAGAACATTTGTGTGTCAGAAACATTGGTTTTCCACTGCAGCCATCAATAACATCATTGACACTGAGGCGACAGCACTTTTACGTCGCTGCCACAGCATCATGGAAGTGAAACCACAGTGTGACCTCGACCTCTGACCTCTGAGCAAACAAACACTCACTCTCATTTATAGACACATAAAAACATCTGTAGCCCAAAACAGAAAATGCTAAACTACAAATAAATCAACCTTTTTAGCGAGTCAAACAATTGTTGGTAAAAACAAACAAAATGGTAAAAACTATCATGAAAATAGCGGGTTTTAGAGTCAGCGGAGAGGCACTAATAAAAAGAAAACATAGACAGTGTTCCAAAATGAGTGTGTGCGCTATAAAAGTACAGTTAATCAGTGTAAAATGCAATAAAAGTGATGCAGCATTTGTACGTAATTATAATAAAAACTTAATGGGGCTCATTTGACCAAATCTTTGTGTTAAAAATGACTAATGAATGACTAAATGAATAATATAAAGTAACTGCTCAAAAAATAAATAAAGGTATGAAGGTAAAACTGATGCTTGTTAAACATTAATAAATCGTACATAATTAATGTGGGTTGAATGTGTTTTTCTCTTTTTCTACAAATGTTTACTGATAATATAAGCTGTGTAATTCTTTGACAATGAAATAATGTAAAACCTCCACCAACTCTTTGAGGACAAGACTTTTTTAAACGCATATATATATATATATACATGTATATATATATTACATGTGCAGATTTAGTGTTAATAAAAAATGCATTTCTTACCTTGTGGTTGGTTGTTTTTGTAGAAGGTCTGTGATGTTTGATGTTTGAGCTTCACTCTCTCTTTTCTGCTGCTGTTAAAGTCTGAAAGAGTGAATGAAAGTGTTGCCTTATTATAGTGTGAGGAGTCCCGCCCCCTCCTACTCACACACACACACACAATTACAGACAGTGATGTCATCTGACACTGTCTGGGCAAACTTCCTTTTTCACAAAACACACACACACTCTCTTCTCTCTCTCACTCTGTCTCTTTTATCCAAAGCATGACACAGCACATGGAAAGTCACTTAACTGTTTTCCTGTCTCCACACACACACACATCTCTGTGGCATGTGTCCTCAGAGGACAGGGAGCCGTCTCCCTGTGGGTTCATTTATCATCTGTGTGATAAATGAAGCAGGTTGTCAGGAGTTTGCCTGCTGCTGCGCCGTCATCCCCCGGTCCGTGTTTCCCCACAGGAGGAAACATCGACCAGTCAAGATACGTCTCTCCTTTTGTTGATTTAACGATGTCGAACCTCCTTGTTGTGAAGTCACAGTGACAAAATAAATAAACACTCGATAGTGTCAGTGAAATCACGGGTGACAGGAATCCTGTTTTCCAGTCACTTTTCGTGACCACACTTGACAAGAATGCCACATTCCACTTAATTAAACAAAACTTTGGATGAAGGATTTCCTTGTATAGATTCACCAGGTCTGTGGCGAGGTGTATAATCACACTAGACAGTGTAGCGATAAGAAAGAGAGAGAGAGAGAGGAAACAGGACTCACACTTAATAATTGTTGTGTTTTGTACACAACTTAAATTGTTTATTACATCTCAAAATTGACCTTTTTTTCTATTAAGTGCTAATGTGAGACTTTTTTGAAATGTTTCTAAAAATGTACAGTAAAAAAACTGTATGGATTTGTTGTATGATAGTAGTTATAGATGTCCTGAACACAACTTAATTAGTCCTGTCCAGAATTTATGGAAAATTTTGCTTCGACTGCATCTCAAAATTTATATTTTTTTCTAATAGAAAGTGTTAATGTGGGGCTTTTAGTTTGAAATTTCTCTAAAACTGTGCAGTACAAATGTATGATTTACAGTATGCTAGTAGCCATAGATGCATAGAAACTAATTAGTCCTGTCCAGAACTTATGCAAAGTTTTTTATTACATCTCAAAGTTGAGAATTTTTTCAGTTTAAAAAGTGATAATGGGAGACTTTAAATTTGAAATTTCTGAATGCCTGTTACAGTATGACAGTAGTCATAGATGTCCTGAACACAACCTAGTCATTACTGAAAATTTTGTTTTTATTTAATCTCAAATTAAAACATTTTAAAAGCACCAAGGTGTGAAATTGAAATTTCTCTAAAACGGTATAGTAAACATTTACAGTATGGTAGCAGTGATAGATGTCGTGAACACAACTTTTTTTAGTCTTGTCCAGAATGTATAGAGAACTCTCAGACAGAGCTACAGTGCTCTCTGGGTTTTATTTTGAAAACCAGATTATTGAAACCCTCATTACATACTGTGCTTTTAAATTCACACTACTGTGTTAGTTAAACACAAAATTAGGTCATCACAGAGGGATTAAAATTCTCAATTTGACAGTGTAAACAAAGAGCGCCATCAGCTGTTAAAACACCTGTTTCTTATGAAACAAATATTTGAATCAATTTGTGTAACTGAACTGAACATCTAAAAAGAATAGGTCATATTCATAAATGTGAGCTCACAGTTCTCTTATTTGAAAACAAACACAACATGGCAGCTGTTATTGTAGTTATTAATAACTGTGTGTTTTACGACTGTTTCTGTCACTTTGGATTATATTTCAAAGCTACATTTTATTTGGATTAAACCTCCTCCGTCCTCACATGTCTCAGTATTCGTCTGCCCTCAGCACCATCTCCAGATATTAGTTTTTGCCTTTTGTTTCACTGAAAACCCAAAACGATCAAACACACCACAGAACTACAAAGAATTCCTGTGGCTTTGTCCACGCAGCCTTTATCCAGATAGATCTGGAAAAAAATTCTCCTCTGCGTCTACCAGATGCTCGGTGAGTCGCAGGATAAGGAATGTTATGCTGCGAGACACGACCAAATTTGGCGTCTGCATGTGTCACTGCTGAAAACGCGGAGTGACTGTATCAAAGGCCGGTGAATCTTAACAGTGTCAGAGTAAAGCTGATGACCTGCTGCCCTGGCGGTGAAAGTGATAAGGGTGAAAACGCACAGATGAAACTATTGATTGTGTAAAAGTGGACAATATGAGCCGGAGGTGTTGATTCACTTGTGAAGTGTTTGCGTGATGGTTAGATGGAGGTTTGAATGGAAAGTGAATGAGGTCACCGTGTGGAGATTCACCGCTGTGTCCACAGCAAATGGACGAGCGACGATTATAGCGGAGGTTTTTTTACACTTTGAACAGCTAATGACGCTCTTTATTTACATTGTCAAGGTTTCGCCTTCTTACTCTTACTCTTCTTACTTCTGTGGTGAACCAGACTGTGAACTAACTCCCGATAATCACTTTAAATCTGTATATATTAATATGTATATACATTCCAAGTATATCATTTTGAAAATTCTGTGAAAATTTGACACCATTTTTTGTTATAAATATAGAAGCCATGTTCTATCTGTCAGTCTACTTGTCTTTCTAGCTAGATATATAAGCTAGCTAAAATCTATCTATCTATCACAAAATCTAACATTGTACGATCACATTTTTATCAAAAACAAACAGAAATTAACAATTTGTCTGATGAATCGTGACAAATTAGCCAAAGGGAAATATTCATTTAAATTCACAGTATGTCATTTCTGTGTTTCTTACGTTTTGTGCTGTATCTTCCCAATTTATGCATATACTTTACAATGTTTTCTTGTCATATGCTGACTTATTTCAATCCGCACTTGTCTGACTGGGCGTTTTCATGCCTGCTTTATCGTGGAAATGAAACTGTGACCAAAAGAGTCCTTTCTGTTCTGTTGACGAAGACAAAATGAAGGCAAGACACGTGGGCTGTACAAGAAAAACAAAACTTAAACGCTTACTTAAATGAAAACAAGATGAAAAATTCACCTGTTGTTCAATTAAAACGAAACTAGGCCGCAAACTGCAACAGTGTTTAAGCAGCAGACGCTCTGTCACTGTCTTCATGTCTGTTTACGGGCCAATTAACACCGTCTGTCACGCGCGCTGCACTTTCATGCTTTGTCTCCACAAAAATCTAACACTCTCAGTTTGTGTTTTACAGTCTCTGTTTGAGTGATGTTGCATTTTAACAGCGTTATTAAATCGCATTAAAACAGCTACTTAACAGTCAAGACACTTCATTCCTCACTAATAACCTGACTTAATGTGACAGAGCGTAATGACACGGCCACACCAGCGATGAGTCCATGAGCTCATCGGATACTTGTTCCCTGGAACTTGTGTTTCACTGTTTTTATTTTCAATGTCGTGTTTGTTTGGACAATGCTGCCAAAAATATACACATGTATCTTGCCCCCCAAATCCCTGAGGATTTGGTACATTCCATATATGGCGGCTAAAGGAAAAGTTGGCTTGTACCACCCACTCAGTTCTCTGAGTAGGCTTGAGAAACATGGGACAAGTGTTGCCAAGACAACACATAATATTATTCACATTAAAAGTACAGTCAACTAACGTAAACAAAATGTTTGCTTTTGGAAATCTTATCTTTCACTCCTATGACAACCTGTCAAAAGGAAGAGTCATGAGCGTGACATCCGACACAATTTAAAAAACGTAAAAATCCTTTAGCGATAGCACTGCTGAAGGCCGGCGATCGTGAGCCAAATCACAACCCAGTCCAGTGACCGTGTCAGACAGAGGAAGTACTGAACTAGTCTTTTTAATTAACTGATTGTAATGATACAGTACTCCAAAAAAATAACTTATACAGTAAAACGTACAATAAACGGCACTTCTGTAGTATTTGTTTCACAGTGAATCAGACGTACACATGTCACTGTTGTTGGTGTGAGCAAAATACCACATAGAGTGTTATCGAGTTGATGTCACTCCCAGTTCAGACTAAGTTATTGACCTTCATAAACTGGCTTTAATAATTCATATTCACACGGTATAAATACTTAAATCCACCTTTTCTACAAGTGTTAAACCATAATACAACTAAAATGAATGAAATATGGCTAAAATGTTAAAAATACAACACTATATCAAGTGGTTTCTTAAGCCTTCAATTTGAGACATTAAAATGGTTGGTTCACCTCATTATGGTATGTAATTGGTGATTGTGCTGACCATACCTGCCATTTTCATCACTCAGCCGGAAACCAGGGTCATCTTTCAGGATGATGGATCTACAGGATCCTGAGAGGGACCAAAAAAGGTTTATTAATTAATAGTTAACTCAATTAACAAAGTACTTAATAAGCACAAAAAATTGGTAACTGCCTTAAATTCAAAGTTCAGATAAAATTAGGAAAACCTAAAATCAGAATCAAATCTCAAATACTTCTAAATATAGAGTGTATGTGGAATAAAATGAGCAACAGTGTAAAAGGAGACACGTAAATATTATGACAACAATAAAATCCCACTGAAACTGACTAATCTTTCCTATAATATCCAAGATAACCTTTGTCAGTATCTGCTACAGGGGTCAGGAAGTGTGACTCCATCCACCCGTTGATTCACTTCCTGTTTTCAAACCCTTGTTTGACGAGACCTGACATGGTGTCTTTCGGTTTGTTGTTCATCATTACACACAAGCATCTGCAGATGCCATGGAGACACGAACACGAGATACGTTTCATTAGCGCCTCGCAAAGACTCACTAAAAAATGACAACATTCATTCATTTTGATACGATACAAAATGTTACAATATGATACCATTTACCATTAGGGGTGGATACAGTGAAATATCGTGATAATTTGCATGGTAATATTATATTGTATTTGGGTTTTTTTTTAACTAATCTTACAAATAAACATTAAACATTTTGTGGATTAGCATTGATGTTTCAGGCCACTAGATGGTGCCAAGAGCTCACTCAGACATGAGTTCGCAAATACTCTATTGTATCTTGACTTAAATATTGTGATAATATCGCATCGTGGCGTCTGTATACTATACAATACACTGTAAAAAAATGCCTTGTTTAATGTAGACCTTCATAATCAACAAATTAGCGTAAGCCAAATGAATCACTGCTTATCTTTAAAGGAACATTTCATAAAAGTCTAAAGAATTAAATGATGACTGTGTCACAAAATCATATTTCACAACAGGAATCATTTGAAATCTACTTAATGCGTTTACTTTGGCACAGATACTGACACACAAAAAAAACAAACTGAGTCCAAATTAAATATGGTAAATATAAAATGAAGACTGTCTGGAACACTGGTGTTGTAGTGTAACAAAGTGCAAATACTTTGTGACTGTACTTAAGTACAAAATTCACATATGTGTACTTTACTTTTGTATTTCTAGCAAATTTTTCTTTTACTCCACTAAATTTCCTCTAACTATCTTTGTTACTCTTTACTGCCAAATAAAATCAGAAGAAGAAGAGTTGGTAATGGTCTGTATTTGTATTTATATAGAGCTTTCCTAGTCTTGACGAGCTGCTTTACACTACAGTTTTCACCCGTTCACACCTCTTTCATACCCATTCACACGCTGCAACATGGGATATAGTGTCTTACTCAAGGACACATAGACCAGCAGAGGCAGGATATGACTTCAACTTCTACCAAAGTCATTTTCTGGTAACATACTCTGACTTTTACTCAGTATCCCTTTATGGTACTTTACACTCACGCGGCAAATAAAAAAGTTTTTTCGAACACCAATTTCTCATTTCGTAATGTCTTAAGTGCTTGAATCATTTGAACTTGATAAATAAAGTGACACTAGTAAGCGATTTGTGAAGCTCAGTGACTCCTGTGAGTCTTGCCTTCGTGTATCACTGCTGGTTCCACTTGAGACTGATTTTTCACTACAACTGCTTCCAAATGAACAGATACACCCTGAGTTTAAAAAAAAAAAACGCCTGATTATTAACATCACAGTGATTATATTGTTACATAATCTTTGTTCCACTCCTCTGAGCAGAATCATGCTGAAACAGTTTAGTGTGTGTGTGTATGTGTGTGTACATAATAGAACATGATGAGGACAAGCAGTGGAAAAGTCTTTAGCCTCGTGGTTACCAGTGTGTGGTGAGTGTGAGTAAGTGGGTGAGGTTATGGTGAACCAGACCAAAAGTACAGACAAAAGTGCAGTCAAGTCAAGAACACACTTGTTTTAATCAAATCAAGCCTCAACTTAAACTGTTACATAACCTCACCAGTCAAACACACACACACACATACACACGCTGTACCTGCTCTCCAGATAGAATCTGTATTTGAGCACGTATCTGGAATTTGGCAGAAATTAAGCCTGGATCCACCCTGTGTTTTCTTCACGGAAATGAGTTGAGGAGAATCTGCTTTGTTGTTGTTCTTTATCGTATCAGCTTTTTATCTACACGGTATCAGCGTTTTTGGGAAGCCCAGAGTGATAAAGTCTCAAAAGGGTTGAGATTGTTGCTGTTAATTATAGCATAACAACAATAACAATAATGACCGTAATACGACTGCTAAAGATAATAACAGTAGCCTTGAAACTGGATCTAGATACTGGAGTCTGTAAGATGAGGACAGGATATGAGGATATATATTTTATGTGTTTTTGTTATGATGTTCAAAATAAATATTCATAAATTTATAATATATTAACGTTCTAAGCTAGGATGGCAATAAAGGCTAATTATTTTTCATTATTAAGACACTACAGTGCAGTTATATTTAGTTAAACAGAGTGAAGACCAAAATGAATGACAAGCAAACGTGACCTGTGTGTGGGTATTGGCCAAAACAACAAACAAAATAATAAATAATAACTTTATAATTTTCCTTCCAGTCAGTACGTCCTCATAATGTTCTCTAGTGCACATGTGTGGACTGTGCCTGCATGTGCGCATTCCTCAGGTTGTGGAGGATATTTATACAGTACGTGTGTGTGCCTGTCTGCTGTTTATGTGTAATAACTCTGCAGCAGTCCTCGTCATTTCTGAAGCACGATCAAGATTTACTGTTACTGCAAACTCACACATGCGTGTCCGCGTTAATGCCCAACGGTGGACAGGCCTGAGTCTCAGGTCTTGACTGCAGCGCAAATCGGATTTGTAACCATATCCAGATTGTACCTAGCTATTGTCTTCCACTGTGTCATTTATTTAAAGCGGCTCCAGTTAACTTATGTCTCTCGGGAGCTACGTCGTTGTTGTTGTTGTTCGAGTGATGCAGAAGACATTTTGAAATCCTATCTGAGTGACCGAGATGTTCAGATTGAAACAGATCTGTAAAAATCCATCCAGAATCGCATTCAAAACCACCTCCAGGTGACAGACAGAAGTTAACTGGAGTTAACAATTTCTATCGTCCATTTTGTTTATTTTGCTAAGACTTTTGCTTTTCCAGGGTGTGGCCAGTAACTATAAAAATCCACAAGGACACTAGACTAGACTAGACTGCTGCCATACTAAAGAAGATCAGATCAGATTCTGATTGGATAAGCTTACAAATCCAAAAATTGGGCTGCAGTCTAAACAAGGCCTTAGTGCTGGAGGTAGCTAGCAGACAGTGTTGCCAACTTATTTATCAGTATTCAGGCCCCTCTAGCAACTCTTTTTCAAAAAAGCAACAAATCTAGTGACTTGTTCTGGTGTTATTAGAGACTCTGACGTGAAAACATGTAACATTTTACTTTTTTTTTTAACTTTTTGACTCAAAAAACAACTGGTGCTGTGTTGTTTGCTCCCCCATTCAGAAACACTCATGTGACATTAAAAAAACAAAACAAGAATCAACAAAGAAAAGTTTATTTGTAGTTCTAAACATATATAGGGTGTTTATTACTTACTTTTTTGTTTCTCCCATGACATTATTCCTCATTTAGCATCTTTTAGCATGGCCAGTTGCTAATTTCCTTACTGAGGAGTTGGCAACACTGTTAGCAAGGGTTAGCAATGGTGTGGCCATTTTTGGGCCACTTTATCTGACAAAAAAACAATCATGATTTGATTTGCTAGCACCTGTGGTGGAATAATTGCATCTATTTTGTTTCTTAGCCATGAAACTAAGCAATGCTAACATATTTGTGAGGCTGTGTTACAGCACAGCTGTGCTTTGAGATAAATGCTAACGTGTACGTGCTAACAGTGTTGTGCTAAAGGTATTTTTCCACATTATTTGTAGTGACTTACGCAACTCCACCCTGCCCCCACTCACCTGCAGATACGTCTGCTGAGTCACTGTCTCCTTTCACCTCCCATGAGTCAGCACTTTGAGAAATCTTCATCTCCCTGAAACGTTGATAATTATTTTATGAATCCTGTCGGGGACACGCCAGTCTGTGTCTGGACAAGAAGACAAAACAGATTCAGGAAAACAAAGTGAAGTCTGGTGTAGGACTCACATCAGGACAAACACAAAGCTGTAGTACGTAACTCACTGAGGGAGTGTTTGTGTGTATACAGCAGCAGTGCAGGGGCGGGCGGAGACAAAACACACCATTAATCAAACTGTGGAGCAGCAGATTTCACATCTGAAACTTTTCGCGGACGCTTCTTTTGGGTTTTCAGTCACTTCACAGTGTTGCTCAAAGCATTTCCTGTATGCAGTGTGGGAATGTTGCCGGGGCAACACAAGATGTAAACACAGCTATATGTATATGTAAAATAGTGACATAACAAAATAGTAAAATGGTAAAAACTACATAGAAGAAAGAGTCATGTGAACTAATTTGACAGTAGTTTGAATATAAAAATTTGTTCACACAAAAATTATGTACTACAGTCAAATAGTAACAGTTTATCAACTTTACATGTGAGGCTTTTATTTTACCAAACATCCACAGCCAAAGCATTACACACACACAGACACACACACACAGTGATTCACTTCTTCACTGTACTATGACAAACATGCCCCTTTAACCTCAATCACCTTTCCTCTGCTGCTGCCGTTTCCCATCAGCCCCTGAAAAATGAAGGCTCTGTCAAGAGCTTGACCTTGAGCACAGCTGGAGATCTCTTCTGGTAACGTGCAAGCCTTAAAATAGTAATAAGGGTGGAGAGAGAGAGAATGAGAGAAAGACGGGGTTTATTTCAAATAAGAGGTGCACAGATCCTGTTTATCTATGCTCCTGGTTGTAGGGTATGTGTTAACACAGCACTGGCCATAACCCACCAACCTTTGTTCAGATGTGCAGAGTGTCGTGGAAAATCTGTGTAGGCTGAAGTTCAGAAAGAACCATTTGTTTTGTTTTTTTAAAAAGGTCTTAGTCATTTTCCCCCATGTAGCACTTAACTGAGGAGCAACCCTCTGTGGGTGGGTTTCCATCAAGTCCTAAATGAAAACGCTAGAGCTTTTACTTAAATGGACATATTGTTCCTGTGAAGCCATGGAAGAAGGATGGAAGTAGCAATTAGCCACCAGGGGGCGACGGGAAATGAGTCCACTTCACATTATTATATCAGCACAGGCAGTTCTTCAGTAGAACATGATGTCCATTTTAATAATTATGTTCCCATTTGGAGGGAAAATGGACGAGTGGACTCCAGTGTGATTGACACCTGGTATCGTCCAACAAGTGCCTGCCCTAACTGCCCAGCCTGGTTCCTGGAGGAAAAAAACGATTTAACATTTCTGCCAGCCATGATACCGCATCAGTACATGTAAAAAAAACATTGTTTTATAAGTGTTTTTTAAAACATTTGAAAAATCTTATGCAAGAGATGGATGAAACCACCATCCAAGGCCAAATGATGTCCTCACCCTGGTGTATTTATAAAGATCTTGCTGTGTTATGAGGACTTGGCTGTGACACAGTGTGTATTTACTGATTTAGCTTTGTCTCACTTTTTTGTTTGACTGGAAACTGAAGGTTACCACTTTGTAATCCGCTCACTCCCCGCACCAAACCCCATAGAGAAAATCAATGATTTAACATCACAGCACACAGGAGTTGTTAATCCACCGCTGTCTCCATCAGCACCTTCAAATGTGCTATATTGTAACTAGCGTGTTTGAAATCTTTAATTCTGATTCACATAAGCGACACAAACTTACCATACGAGGCAGCAGAAGGTCGGAAGCTGCTGTGTGTCTGTGAGCTACAATTGTTGATTTTATCAGCGGACTTTGGTGTAATGGAAAAAAAAGATAATCTAATGGTGAGATGAAGCCTCAAACATATCACCTCAAATATCTTAGACATAAAAAAGGTCTATATTTTATTTGGTGAGCCGATCGTTAAGTGCCTAAAAATCAATTTCTGTCTGTTTCTCATACAACTACACATAGAAAAAACCCCTGAACTCTCTCTTTAACGTAGCTCATTTATTTCCCCATGATGTCATGAAGAAAAACATATGTTCTGAATTGAGTATGTATGTTGGGTTTCTGACTCATGCTGGCGTTTTTTTTCTGGCTCTGTTTCACGCCCGTTCAGGGTCTCTGCGCTATAAATAGAAAGTGGACATTTCCAAACAGTGAGTGTTCCATCAGTCCAGAAACCTCGTGTGGTTAGAGCCGAGGAAGCTGATGTGGGCCTGGGGTTTGGGATGATTAGTAACAGGAAGTAACTCATGGAAAATGAAAGTTACACACGGCAGGAAAAAATGTGATCGTGAGTGTGTTTTCTATTTTGACATCAATTAGAAATGTCCTATAGATGACATATTGCAACACTGTAGGGTCACTGGGGTGACTACGGCACGCGAAAGCATTTGCATCTCAGTCACCAGCGCTGACGATAACGGTACAGAGGTAACCTAATAGAATGTGTGGTTCTCTGCTGCTCGAGCTCTTCATTTACAGCTTAACATTCTTTTGTAACTTCACATATGTGCCAACATGATGAGATTGTGTATAAACATTGCGATCTGCGGTGGGAGTTTCCAAGTATTCCCTAGTCAGAGTTTTTCGATTTAACTGGAACACAGCATAATTAACACATACACAAATGGAAACTCAACAGTACACCGTGTACCACGGACTTACTGTGGAACAATAGAGACAAAAATGCAACACTACACAAAAAGTAGGAGAGTCAGACATTCCATGTTGGAAATTCTGACTTGGAAGAGGCAATTCCAGTTGACATTTCCGCCTAGCAATTCAGAAATTACGGCTTCCGACAACTGGGATGCACCACAAACGCCTGTCATCACCGATGAGCTAACACACTTAGCATTGGCCTTTTTTCCTAATGACCAATCAGATTCAGCCTTTTAGTGTCTGGATTTGCTTGGGGTTTTTTTTATACTACAGCTTCAACTAATGACGGTTTTATCCACTAATTGTTTGGTTGTTTGGGCCATAAACTGTCAGAAAACAGAGTGTTTTTTTTCCAACCAACCAAATATCCTCAGTTTTGCTGGTTTATATATTGTAGAAGAAAGAAATGAGAAAATATTCTTATTTAGGCACTTTCTCTAGTTTCAGTGCTCTAAAACGCTGGGAGTCGAATGGACCACAGGACAATCTGCAGCAGAATTTATGTAATTTATAGACAAAAAGGAGGAACTGTTATAAAACAGAATCTGTACAAAGTTCAACCATCATAACAAAAGACCACGATGTCGGTCTCTAAAGCGGCAGATGTAGAGAGTAATGAGAACACGCCCAGCGGCGTACAGGTTTGCCCACCCTGCCGATCACAGGCAGTTTGTGGGCGTAGGCACGGGGTGGGATGGCCGGTAAGGGCGGAGTCGGGGCAAAGGTGGTCTGGAATGGGCGTCGGCCTTGGCAACGGCGGCCCATTTGGCGACCGCCGATGAGGAAGGTGAACGCCGTCGGTCCGGTCTGAGGAGCGGTGAAGCGAGGTTTGGGGAAGACGTCGCGGGACAGACCTGCCGAGCGCTGGCCGGCACGGGACGAGGAGGATCTGGAGCGCTGGACCGAGGAGGAGGTGGAGGAGCGAGTCAGCGACCTGAGGAGAGAGAAGACGAGAAGACGGGGTCAACCAGGAGAAACGTGTACGAAACCTGGAATGATGATGTTCTCAAACAGTTTTGTTTTGACCACAAACCAAAATTATTCAGTTTAAGAAGTTGAAAAAGCAATTATTTCAGCTGAAACCTCCTCCCTGAGCGAGGTTCGTTTTACCTCGCTGATCCAGTAACCGCCAGACTGGGCGGCGCCGGATCAGTGCGTGGACTCCCATCATGCCTGGGGCTGATGTTGAGGTTGGCCGTCAGCTGAGGCATCTTTCGGGTGGTGTCAGAGTTGGAAGACGAGCCGGGGGGCTCCTTCCTGGAGTGACTGAGCTGGGACGGCGTGCAGGGGGAGTAGCCGCCGAGCCCCGGTCCTGTGCTGAACCGGACGGCCAGGCTGTCTCCAAAGAACGAGTAGAGCTCCTTGTACATGGCGGGGAGGGGGACGGGCGTCCACTCCTCCCAGGGACAGCCCGCCCCGCCCGCCTGCAGGTGGCTGGCGATTCCGAGCGTGGCCTCCGACAGAGGCTCTGGAGGGGGGCTGAGTCCAGGAGAACTCACTCTGTAACCCATAGCACCCACCACAGAGCCTGGGTGAGCGCTGGAGGCGCCCTCTGCAGGCTGGGACAGGGACAACGCCTTCATCTTCAGCAGGCGCTCCACTGCCACCTACAGGACAGACAGGAGAAACAAATGAGGATCGGAGTTTTAGTGATTTCAGTTTCTTAAATGTGTATTTAAATGTGTAAAAAAAGGATTTTACAGATCAAACTATTGTCCTAAAATTGCGGTTTGAGGCTGGGGATAGACATGACCCTTGTGATACAGAGTTATTTTGAATTATCCTTCATTTAATTTAAACAACAAGGGCAATGGTCACATTTGAGAGACTGTATGAGCTGCATCACGTTAACTGGCCTCTGCTGCCGCCCACTGGCCCTATTTTGCACTGCACCTTAGGTGATATTAACATCTTAACACAAAGTCAGAGCAATTTATGGACATTTAACCATTACTGTGACCCATTCTTCTGTGAGTATATGAGTAAGAGCCTGTCAGTGAATGGGAGCTTTCAGACGTGCCGATCATTTGCTTCCTTTAATTATTGAGAAGATTTTAGATTCAGCACGCTTCTTGATATTTTTACTGGATGAACGGATTATTTTCCTTTTCTCCACTTATGTCTCAAGACGACCGTCATACAATTGACCGTCTGAGCCACACAGCCCCATTTTAGGCCCATAAAAGTTTGCAAAACTTGGACTTAAAAAGTAATAGAGCAGCACTGTGATTGGTCAAAGTCTCCTGACGCAGAGTATGGAGAGGTCCAGTTCGGATCACTTGATTTACTTTACAATAAAAGGTTATTGTGGAATTATTGATCAACAACGGCATGAATACGCTGCCTACTACAGCTTTAAAACCTGCTTTGAAGACTTATAGTTCCCCAGAGAGTTTCTTTAGTGCCACTTCGAGTGAAAATCAATAAAAAATACAATCGTTTTTCAACTGACCAGAATGGCTCCGTAGACCTTGTGTCCGTCAGCTTTGACCTGAGCGTTGGAGACAGAATAATCGTCCAGCACGGCCTGGAGGTTCGCCCAGTAGGCAGGAAGGTGTGGGAAGAGAACTCTCTCTACAGCCTGCCGATAAAAAACACACAGATTACTTATATTGTATTGAGGAAATCAGATTTTTTTGGCCTGATTTATACAAAAGAAATGGGACAGAAAAAAAGTGCTGCTTGATAGTTTCCTCTCATGTCGTCCAACTGTTTATTCTAAATTCAATATTACCTAGAACATTGGGCGTAAAGCTTACGTACAAGCTGTAATAACATGCTCGAAAATAGACCATTAACCCAAAGAGTGACCAAAGAAATCCACTGCAGCAGAAACACCAGAGTCAGGGCGAGTGTGACTGAAGCTGTAGACGTACTTTCCATCCCAAAGCATGAAGCCCCACCACGGCTCCATAGTGGGAGCAGAGTGGTCTCACTGGATCAGACAGAACCTTCTGCAGCGACAGCAGGATCTGATGGTAGAGTCCGCTCACCAGGTCACCGTGAGTCCTGCAGGGGGGGAAAATACACGTTAGTCACCAGGAGCAGACGTGGGAGTAGAAAATGCATCTGTCTGTGACGTTCTCACCAGAAGATGTGGCTGAGGAGCAGCGCGGCGTAGTCTCTGAGGGTCCAGTGGTCGTTGAGCGGGTTGATGGACGCGGCGAGCGGCTCCAGGATGCAGTACATGACGCTGGACACCAGGCTGCGGACGTACGAGCCCAGGTACAGGTAGGGGTTCTGCACCAGGCTCTTCACCATGTGGAGGAGCCGGTTCAGCTGCTCCAAGTCATGACTCACTGACTTCACCTGGACAGAAACACACACGGGAGAAACAGAGAAAAACGTAGATGATGGTAGTGATTTAGATTAAAAGGTTCAAGGAAGTTTGCTTTTACTACTACTGTTACAGCTGCTGCTTCTACTACTACTACTGCTGCTGCTACTGCTGCAACTCTACCACTACTACTGCTGCTGTTACTGCTGCTAATCCTTCACCACCTGCTGCTGCTGCTACTCTACTACTACCGTTACAGCTGCTGCTGCTCTACTGTTACTGCTGCTGTTTACTGCTGCTACTTTGCTGCTGCTGCCTTCTACTACTGTTACTGCTGCCTTCTCCCACTGCTGCAACCGCTACTACGGTAACTGCTGCTGCTGCTGTTACTGCTGCTAATCCTACTGCTGTTACAGCTGCTGCTACTTCTACCGCTGCTCTTCCACTACTACCGCTGCCACTCTACTACTGCTGCTGCTGCTCTACTACTACTGTTACTGCTGCTGCTTCTCCTACTGCTGCAACTGCTACTACGGTTACTGCTGCTGCTGCTGTTACTGCTGCTAATCCTTCCACTACTGTTGCTGCTGCTACTTCTACTACTACTGTTACAGCTGCTGCTACTTCTACTACTGTTACTGCTACTCCACCACTACTACTGCTTCTTCTACTACTACTGCTGCTGCTTCTAATACTGCTACTGCTGCTCTACTGCTACTGTTACTGCTGCTACTCATTCCACTACCACTACTACTGCTGCTACTTCTACTACCACTACTACTGTTACAGCTGCTGCTACTTCTACTACTGTTACTGCTGCTACTCCTTCCACTACTACTGCTGCTGCTTCTTCTACTACTACTGCTGCTACTTCTACTACTACTGTTGCTGCTACTCCTTCCACTACCACTACTGCTACTACTACTACTACTACTACTACTACTGTTACAGCTGCTGCTACTTCTACTACTGTTACTGCTGCTACTCCTTCCACTACCACTACTACTGCTGCTACAACTACTGCGGCTGTTGCTGCTGCTACTACTGCTGCTACTACTACTGCTGCTGCTACTATCACTACTATTGCTACAACTGCAACTACTAGGAGCAGGTGTGAAGAACGCAGATTAATCAACACGACTGATAATAACGGCACAGGGTCAAGTACCAGGCATCATCAGTAGAGGCATTTGATGGTAAAGAGGGAACCAGTGCATGTGGAGTACGTACCCCACTGATGACATAAACAAAGTACGGCAGTAAGGCGGCGATCTTGGAGTTGGACTGAAGGTCCAGCAGAGCCACCTGAAACAAAACATGCAAGAGAAACATGTTAAAGAAAAGATCACATTGTTAAGTTGTAAGTCAGTGTGTGTTCAGCAGCAGTTTACCTTCATGAGGTGAGGATCTTCACCCAGGATGGCGCGTGTGATCTGCTGGTAGTACTTTAAGAGGTCGTCTGACAGAGACTGCACCGCAGTGGGAACTGAGAGACAGTAAGGTCAAAACGGTCAGAGGAATTGATTTATGGAATGAATAAAGCATTAGTAGGGGGACCATCTGTTAACATAAAATTGTCAAATTCTTTAAGCTGAGAGAGCATTAAAATAAATTTTATCCAGTTTTTTCAAAGAATAGAGACTCACCAGTTCCCTGAGGCTCCAGGTTGCCCTTCCCATCCAGGTACGACACATTCACTGACATGAAAAGAGAAGAAAATGGGAGAAATTATCTTTAAGACATATACACCATGGATTTTCAGCAGCATATATTATTGTATTGGTTTGTAGTTAGTCCAGCTGGGTGGGTTCTTACCTCGTACCATGGTCTCAGCGCAGCCTTTGGGAATGTTAGTAGCAAGCGCCAACTCTACTAGGTTGACGTCGCGATCCTCGACAAAGAAAAGTTCTCCTTCTTTCACTGAACGGAAAGGCAGAGCGTCCTGGGCTCCGTAGCCACAAACGGCCTGGTCAACACAAACACACAGTATTTATAAAATTAACTTTAAGGCAAAGACACCGACAGCACAGACACAAATCAGATTTTAGGAAACATCACGGTGATTTTTAGAGCTTCAGACGCTGACCTCCACGTTGCTCCAGTGCAGGGCTCTGTTGAAGTCCTCCACTGTCAGCTTCCTCCTCTTGGCATGTCTCATGAACTGTGAACTGCTCTGTGTGACACAAAGACAACAGGCCGTCAACTATGTAGTAGGTCAACATTATAGACCACGTAAAGCAACTAAAGCTGGAGTAAAGAATTATGGAGTGAAGGCTTCTTTCCAACTTCTTTTCAGGATTTGTTTAATCCCCGTCTTCATTTTCTGCACCAGAAAGTTTCCTCGGCAATATTCCTGGTTCTAGTTTTACACTCAATGAAGCAGCACTGACCTGTGTCGCCTCCCTCAGGCGATAGCACACGTCCTCGGCGAGTAGAGCGGCCACATCGTCACCCAGCTCCACGCCTGAACTCTCTGCCATGAATTTAACAGACTCTCTGGAAATCTCGGCAAAACGGCGCTCTTCACGGTCCGCCATGTTCACAGCGAGCACTTACACACTGGCGGCGTGTAATAAAAAATTACGCATGTTAACATTCACATTAATCCTCAAAAACCCAGTCATTTCACATTTTCTTGATCTAGAAAAACACACTTTGTATATATGACACCTATACCACTCGGAGAATGATACTCCATATCAGAATTGTTTAAATAATGACTAAAATGGAATGTATTGAACATCAGAAAAAGAAAAAAATTTAATTGGAAGACATGTAAACTCTACATATGATGTAAATGCTTCACTAAAAATGGAAAACATGTTGATAAAAAAATGGTGTCTGCCACCACTGTCATGTGACCATTTGAAACGGCTGGTTATGACTCAAATGCAAATGCAGCAGCACAAAAGTTGCACAACAATTCAGTTGTTTGAAAGGGTTTGAAGACAATGGTAGACTCAAGTATTCTGGGATTGTCCAGTGATTAGATCATTATGGACAGAGACTCATAAAGTAGTAAAAAGCATGTTTGACTCCGAGTTGCCTCTTCTGTTGATGATCTGTTGAATACACGTTTGGTATTTTGATATTTGCTTGTAAAAAAACATTTATATTTAATAATATGTATGTTATGGAGGGGATTACATTTTCTCCCCACCACAAGAAAACAGTATTTATCAAGTTATAGACAAATATGTAGCCTCTGTGGCCAGGTTTTGTAGAGGCGTCAAACAAATGATAATGTCATGCCTTGTCCTACTGCTTTTTTATTGATTTCAAAAAATACGTGATGATATTATCGGCAGACACTAAGGTTTATGATATCGGTATCGCGTTACTCTTTTTTTCTAAGCAGTATCAACCATTCCTACACCATTTAACTGCTATTCTCAAGTTTCAGCAAAGATATCATCAAAACCGAATCGTATAAGTTAATCACCTCCATGCCGAATTTACCCCAACACTCAACGTGTTCACTGAACACATCAACTTCTAGTGTGCACATAATATTTTAGCGATAGAAAACCGATAAATCTTCAATTACATTTTCCCATAGACATCTGGGGACGTTGGGTCACCTCCAAGCATGCCAATTAAATTAAATATGGGCTCTTACTGTGAGTGAAATACACATTTAACACAATAATTAATCATAATTAACTTAACTGTTCGATGTAGTGTGTATGTATATAGCGTCATTGTTTATAATGAAGATAAAGTAGGAGCTAACTCGCTAGCTACAGCCTACAAACGAGAATCAAAGCCAACAACGCTGTCTACAACCCTCAGAGATGACGCAATTTAATATATGGTATATTTTCCTATTATCCGTTGTTTTTTACCTTGTCAAAGTGAACGGCTGGCGGTTGAATCTCACTCAAGTCAAAGGGAAAGTTTCCATGAGCGTCGCTGCTCTCGACACCAGGTGCACCACAACAGTGTCACGCTAGCAAACGAGACACTCGCTAAACAGGCAAAGCTAATTTAGCGTAATTTTTAAAAACGTGTATCCATTACGAAAGTAAGCCAGTAACGCGTATCTGCAGAACACTGAAACCGTGATTCAAAAAAGTGAAATTTGATTGATTAAACCCAGTCAAGAGCTGTGTGATCATCCTGCTACAGCTCCCACTTTGTGTTATCACACCAGTTCGTCGGTACATTACTGCCACCTGCTGGGCTGGAGTGTAAAGCACTAGATCGGTATAGCAAAAACAGCAATAAAGATCCCTTTCTAGTTCAGTGAAGCATTTACAATGTATGTTTTTATGAAGCTTCCAAAAACTCAGGTAAACTTTAATTATGTAGTGCATTTTATTCAGAAAACCCTAAAACCATGACACATTTATAGTAACTTCATTTGTATCCAAACCAGTTTTTGAAAGATACAGCTGATTTCTCTTCAAGTACACAAACTAAAGCAAATCACTACATTAAAAGCAAATGGTAAAGCTATTAATACTAATCATCTCAAACACCAACTGAAAAAGAAATAATCAGGATTAGTTCCCTATATAATCCATAGCTGACCCCCCCATATTTGAAAGTGCTTTCCTGCCTCATTTAAGTTTATATTACAGGTTATATGATCAAGACACCACTATATTTCATGCAGACCATTTTAATTTCCCTCTGTTGTTTGTCAAAAGTCCAACTCAAGTATGAAGTTTGGTAACAGGAATGACCAAGTACTAGAAAAGGATATTAAATAAAATGTTAACGTTCCAATTAAAATACTGAAATTGAGGAAAAGGGAAAACAGAACAAAGCACAATTAGATTAAAATAGTTTTATTCACACAGCTGAGGTCAGACATTTGATTTAATAGGTTCATTTATAAAGTATGTACAATAGTTAAAAAAATATTACTCATAGTTGAACCTGTTGACCAGGAGGTCCAGAACTATTCCATACAACAGAACAGTTCAAGGCCTGCTTGACCTGATAAACATACACTCCAGTCGACTGCTATTTTAAAAACTGCGGAGGGTTAAAAAAATTCAAGTAAGAAGAAAAAAAATTTAAAGTCTGGTGTTCAGTGCTTGATGTTCCATCTATAACATCCTCCAGTTAGACGGCCCTGTTGTCCCAGATCTCCTGGGCCTTGCTGGTCTCCAGCTGCTGCAGGTGAAGGGCCAGAGGCAGCAGCAGGTCACTCAGGTGCTGGCTGGAGAAGGTGAAGGCGTTGTGGGCAGTAGCTTCTGCGGGCGGTGTGGTGAGGGGAGGCGTTGATGGTGGAGAGGAGGAGGTTGAAGAGGTAGAGCCTAAAATGGATGAAGGAGAAGGTAAACCTGAACTGCCCAGAGATTGCGGAGTGTAAAGGGAGCCTCCCAGACCTAGGTCTGAGGTCTTCATCTTGCTGGGGAGGCCATGCTGGAAGCGGCAGCGTGTGCCGTACAGGCAGAAGCCGAAGGCACTGAAGGTGCGGCACAGAGCTCCACGAGGCTTCCACTCCTTGGTGTGTGGTTGGAGTTGAGGGGTTACAGGTGAGGCGGTCTTCTCAACAACGTCAGGAGACTTTGCGCCGCTGCTGCCGTCATCGTCACCTTCACTACCTTCAATGTGCAGGAAGTTGCAACGAGTGCCAAAGGGACAAACACCAAATGAGCGGAAGGTGCGGCAAGGAACGTTCCTGCGGCGGCGGAGGGTGGGCCGCTGCTCGGTGGCGTTGTGCACAAACAGACAGCGGCTGCCATAGTAGCAGTAGCCGGTAGAGTGGTAGCTGCGACACAGCTCGGTCTTGTACTTGGGGTGGCGGAAGGGAACGTGGAGCTCTTGAAGGCCGTGGGCAAACTGGCAGCGCTCGGCATACTTGCAGAAGCCGGTAGACGAATAGCTGGTGCAGAGCTCGGTCTTGTAGCGGGTGGAGCAGACCCAGGGGATGAGGGGAGGCGAGGAGCACTCTACCAGGGGAAGCAGGGCCTTGGCTAGGGAGAGGCCTGCTCCATCAGTCTCTCCATCGAGTTCCTCGCTGGACAGCAGGTTGTCCACCAGCTCCTCGTCATGGCAGGAAGGCAGGAACAGGTCATCACTGTTGGTCTGGAAGAAGAGTTCGTGTTTCAGTTTGAGCTGAAAGTGCACCAATAAAACCCTTAAAGATGGATGTTCTCAGACTTCTCTCCATGCTAAGCTCAATGGGTGTTCCTTTATATACACAGTCAAATTCAACGTTCCATGGTCCATATTCGGGCTGTAGAAGTAAAAGGTCCACTATGAAAATAAATGGAATATCTGGCTTATGGACAAAAAAAAACATTTTGTGGATGAAAACCTAACAGTTAATGAAATACTGATGGATAGTTAAATTATGCATGTCAAGTATGACCGAGTTTTACGTTGTTTCAGGTTTGAGACACTGGAAATTACTAACTCTGGGATAATGTTGGAAAGACAGTCAGGCGTGTGACCTTCCACAGTCAATAACTCACAATTAAAAAAGTAGTCAAACCAAAGACACCGCACAGGAACCAGAAAACTCTAACCATTCGTAATATTTTTTACTACCAAAAAAAAAAAATCATGCGGTTCATCAACATTTAAAGTGAAGGGGGGAAACGAGGCAAAAATAATTACAATCTGACATGATTTAAGGGTAGGGTCCAATTTTGGGCCACGTCATGTCCCTTTCCACCAGGAACCCAAAAATGCCTCAAACTGACTATTACTAAACAGTTTTAAAGCGTTTCTAGACGACTCACCTCAAACATGGCTGCAAACTGATGAGGAGTAGCTGATGAAAAGTGGCTGGCGGTGGTTCCTGACGTGAGAACAGGCTTCAAGACCGGTCCAAAGCACAGAGAGGAGTCGCTCACTTTCAGTCTTAAACCCGGTGTTCAGAGTACTGGAGAAACGCCACGGACCCGAACACTGCTGCTGTGCTCTGGAATCACAAGCGAAGGAGACTTTTATCCGCGTTTCAGTTTCAAAACTCCACAGCTTTTAAAGAGGATCAGGTGCGCGCGAGCTTTACGTCACACGGGGAGGGGGGGCGTGTCCATAATCACGCCCAGGTGCGGCAAACGAGCTAATAACACAACGGGATTTTTGATTTGTGGTTTTTGTAGTTTTATTCTAATAATGTTCTCCACAAAGAATATTTGTTAATTTAATGTTAATGTGTAATCTGCTGTTTTATGTTTGTATTTTTTATTGCTCCAGTTAGTATGATACTTATATATGTACGTGCGTTTCAGTTGTAGTTGGGAGATTAGTGGTAGTTCAGTGGTAAGGCGAGTTGTCTTTCAAATCGAAGGTTCCTGGCTCTGCTGGTCTATGTGTCCTTTGAGCAAGACACTTAACCCCATGTTGAAGTGTGTAAATGGGTGAAAATTGTAATGTAAAGCAGCTCATCAAGACTAGAAAAGGTAATATAGATCATTACCAACTTTTCTTCTGATTTTATTTGGTAGTAATTATGTAACAAAGATAGTTAAAGGAAATGCAGTAGAGTAAAAGTTGCTAGAAATATAAATAACAAAGTAAAGTACACATACATGAATTTTGTACTTAAGTACAGTAATGAAGTCTTTGGACTTGTAGGCCTACTACTAAAATGGCTGCCACTCACATAATTTCCACTACATTTACTGTTTATCGCATTTATGTGTTATTTGTATCACACATGAAATCAGTGGTTCACATCACACTATTCAATTTGTGAATCTGTGAACATGTTGCATACAGGTATTACTGAACAGTGGCTGGGTTATGTTTGTCCATGGTTTTCTAGACACCCAGTCATCTCAGAGATAAACTCCCAGTTCCGACTAAACAGAGGCATTACCACTGCATAATTTTACAAGTCTAGTGTGTAGGAATTTGCCGATTGTAATTAACGAGAGACTCCTCTGCTCATTCCCGTGTTTCCCAGTTGTCACAGAACTACGGTGGCCTTCTTACTCCAGAAGACATGTCATCAAAACATGGAATGCACCAATGCTGTCGTAGAAACATGGTGGCTGAAAATGGTGCAAAGTTACTAACACATACACACTGGACCTGTGGATTAAAAAAAAACGACTAAAACATCTGGATCACCCCCTTGTATCTGTCGCGGTATAAACAAAAATGCACAAGACTAATGGAGCTCAAACTACAAAGTTTATCATAAATGTATGATTTCTGTCGTTCCACACAGCTCTCGTTCAAGAGTTCATGGTTCAGGTAAACAAGTCAGATGACCAGTCCATAAAATGGGTGTTTTTAAGAGGTTAGTTTTGCTGCTATATGTACTGTATCTTTGGGTCCACATTAGGCTACCTGGTTGTTTTTTTTAATGGCAGTGAAACATTGTAAATTTGCAGTCTGGTTAACACACAATAGTCAAGAAGCCGTTATCTGACCACAAAGAAAAAAAAAACTTTATTTCTTTTCTTATCAAGATACATTAAAGGATACAGAGACATTGGAATAAAAAACACTTGAGAAAAAACTTTCAATTGTAGCATGTTTGTCTCTCCATACAAAAATCACAAACCCCCCGTCCCTTTTCAACACTGTCCCTAGTTCAAATGACACCCACCCTCCCCACCCAACCCCACCCTATGAAGGAGAGCAATGTTTCACATGTACAGTAGCCTATTAGAGCCATCTCCACAATAATGGAGAAGAATTACACATTTTTGATGTAAAAAAAAGTTTCCAATTACGCCACTTTTCTTTACACAGATTAGTATTTGCTACAAAGTCAACACTTCAGTTTCATTTCTTTTCTTTCTTTTCTTTTTTCATTTGAGGAAATATTACAAAGCCCACATTGGGACCAGACTTGCTTATAAAACCAGTGTAACCTGACACAGCTGTAGGGGCCGAGGGACACAAAGGAATTATAATTATCCAATTAAGAACTTACTTTTTAGTCCTTTCATAATAATACAGACATAATGGGGGGGGGACCAAAATAAACAATGCAAAAAGTCGAGACAGCCAGATTCCGTTTGTGTCGTCGCGATCAAAACCCAATCCCAATCTGACACATACATGACCTCTGCCCCACATCATCAAACATCTACAGAAATTGATTTAGGCCATCTCAGATGATTAAGGAATTTATTATGCTATTTTAAAAAATTATGGTTTTTGAGGTGTGGTTGTATGAGGTTGACAACAACAGGGACAAAATGCTAATCTACACCAGCTCGAGTCTACAATATCCGAAGAACCCGTTTGACCATGTAATCTCACTGTAAACATAAGTTTGTGTCACTTTTTAAACCGCTCACTGCCCTGCACCAAACTCCATGGAGAAAACTCTCACAGCACACAGGAGTGGTTGCTCCACCGGTCACCTCCATCGCTAAATTCACACGTGATATTTTGTGACTGCAGTGTTTGAAGTCCTTTGTGAAGATGTATCCAAGTGGCAAAAAACTTACCAAATGAACAGCAGCAGACCAGCGCTGCCTATGTCTCTGCAAGCTAAAAACGATGATTTTCTCTATGAGCTTTGGTGCAAGAAAAGGGAGAAGCTTGCAAACTTAATTTTCCAGTCAGATAAGTCTGTCAAATAGTGAAATAAAGTGGTGAACACATTCTTATGACATGTTAGGAGAGTCCCTGTTTGCAGCCATGTTTCAGAGAGATTGAGTGTCTATGCATCAGGCTCGTTAAAGTGGGTGCCAACTGTGTCAGAACCTCATATAACCACACTGAAAATATTAACCATCTCTTTACTTTTTTATGCATTTTGGCCCTCATTGTCTTTTGTACACTTACATATTGCTACTTTTTCCTTTCTTCTTTTTTTAAAAACACAATCGTCAAGTGACCAGTAACACAATTGCGACAGTTTCATTCAAACCAACCGAGCGGTGCACTTTTCAGAAACGCTCCAGGTTAGCAGTGACCACTCACAGTGGACATCGACCTTGTTTCCACACGCTATATGGCTTTACTCAGCAGATTCATACACAGTACCTTAAAGCCACACGCGTTCTCTCAACATGGCAAGTCACACAGTAACTCAAATCCACACTGACCACAATCGTTTGAATGTCATTTAACACAATAAGATCCTCCCTGCAGACTGTGTGATTAATCCAAGTTTGGGTGAGATGAACAGAGCAGGAATCACAGACTATTCTTGTCTACAGAAGCCTTGAACAGGAGGAGGTCACGCAGCTTCACTGCATCGTTATTGATCAATTATTCAATAAAAAAGAAAAACCTTTCAAAAAATAATGTAAAAGAGAACAATCTGAGAGATAGAACAACCTCCTCTGGGCTCTCGACATACTTGGAAAAAAAAAAAAAAAGAAATCTGTCCTGTCACAGGAGGTTCTCACCAATCACAGGACAATTCAGAGAGAGATTGGCGCCTCAATAATTGGCTGTTTTCTACTACAACTACTCTGCGTACAAGTTCTTTCAGAGGAAAGATTGCTGCTCCAGCAGCGGCAACAACTCTCCAATCTCAAAGAAACCTACAAAAATAACTGATTCTAAATGAGAGTTGGACAATAAATGCAACTATTGACTTTCACACAGAGAGAAATCGCCACAACACTGAAGCTGCGGCTGAAGAGCAGAACTGAACCTGCTCCTAAGAGCAGGCTTGTGTTTTTTGCTCCTGACTAGGGCTGTCACTTTTTAATCCAAAAATTCTAAAAAACAAAAAAACATTTGAGTTCAAAATATACAGCCTAGAAGTGCATACACCACCTTAAGTCGTTACTGCAGGGTCCAGAAGAGGGCGCCACGAGTACAGCTTGGGATAAGATCCATTTCCAACGCCCTCTTTGCTCATAAGACGATGATTATCTGTTTTTTTTTTACTGCAAAAAAAAAACCTACTTCTACTGAGCAGACCAGTTAGCTTAGCTGTTAGCTCCACGTGAGTGAGGCGTCACAGGCGAGCCGCTCAATAATGACAATAAATAATGACAATGACGACGTTTGTTTACCTTCAAAGGAACAGTGTGTCACGTAATAAAAGATTGAACTTGATTTTTGGAAGAAAAAAAAAAGTGACAGCCCTAATCTGAGCGTTAGGAGTTACACTCCGAAGCATGGCTCCGTCTCAACCTCGACAGTGAAAATGGCCGACAGCCCGTCAGGATTAAAATCTACAACTCAACAAATCAACAGCCTTGCCCCCACACTCTCCCTCCTCACATACTTACGGACACCCACCCCCCCCTCCCCCTTTAACGATGCACATATTTACACAAACATAGCGACACGGAGGGAAAAAACAGTGTGCTTCATCACCATTGTTTCAGAATGAGAAAATGTTTTGATTTTTAAATTACATTTTAAAATTTACTACAAAGCCCAACGTGAGTTTCAAAAATAAGTGCTACTGTGTGTGGAGTGTGTGTGTGTGTGTGTGTGTGTGTGTGTGTGTGTGAAAAACAACTTTGGGAATTAACAAAGGACTAAAGAAAAATGACACTGAGAAGAACGAGAGTTAAAACTACTGGTATGGCGCACTGTGCTGCCTGTCGCTGACAGCCTGAGCACAGACCCTCCCCAAACTCCCCCCCCCACCCACCCCTCTGTCCTTTTAAAAGACTCCCCTGACGTTCTTCGTCCTCCTCTTCAGTCCTCCAGGACGATGGGTTCACTGGTGCTGGAGGGGAGCAGGGGCATGGCCAGGGAGCGAGGGGGAGGCGGCAGCTTGATCCGGACCAGGAGGTGAGGTTTCCTCGCTGCCCTACGCATCTCCGACTGGGTCAGGTGTTTCCTCAGAGCCCTGGGTGAAAATAAAACCCAAATCAGATCGACAGACCTAAGCAAAGCTCGCGGTTGCACGACAATCACATTCCGATTGCGGGACAGTCGGCCTCTTGAGATGATAAAATGTACCTGGTGTCCTTAGTAGCCACAAACACCACAGGGTTTGGAGCTTCGCCCTGGCTGACCTTCTGCCGCTTAATGACCGACTGGGAGGTGGTCCTCATTCCTGAACTGTACGGCCTCCCATTGGCTGGGAAAGGCATCCCTGAAGCCTGTGAACCAATGAAACGCCGCGACAATTAGTCACTCATGTTTCATTTCAGAAAACTAACTCACAAAAGATCGTCCAGGGCCGTTTTTAACGTCAAATGGAGTGTGATGCAGCCTCAAGAATCAAAGACTTGAGGCTTTTTTTTGTTTTGATATGACATCAGCTGTACACTGACATCATAATGATGGTAATGGTAATGAAATAACCAGGTTTACAATGTAAACACACATTGTAACACATGGAAAAGATGGCTGTGGCACAGAGTGGTTCTTCTAAAAGTTCCAGAGGTCCACTTTGCCGATGCTAGGATCAATTTTGACGTTGTCGTCTTGAGACCTCAACATCAGCTAAGTTGCAGTGCAAATGAAAGCCAGTGGGTGGCAGCAGAGGTCAAGTCCATAGCCTGAGCTGTTTAAGGTTAATAAAGCAACTGTTTTAGTAAATTCTGTGGAGGATATATATGTATATTCATTATTCAAAACAAGAATGATAGTATTATGACTTTAATATCCAGCCTCATCTTGCAGGCTCCTCCAAATGTATTAGCCCAATTCACTGTGTTCCAGAGAACGTTTGGAACAGGAATATGGACAAAATGGCTGAAAAACACCCATTTAAATATTAATACCACGCTTCAACTCAGTTGATTGACAAACAAATCTTTTTGACTAATATTTACGTATTGAGTTACATGCGATAAATTATTTTTAATTTGTCGAATTCTAGCCATTTTTCTAGCGATAGTGTCAGAAACCACTGACCCAGGGTTCCCACACCAAATTCAAGGACTTTCCAGGACCAATTTCTTCAAAATTCAGCTTAAGATGGGAGGGTAAGAGCCACTTCGCCCATGGCGTCCACTTTTATTGATTTGCAGCGCGCTCTGCATCTGGACAAATGATTGACGACTCACCATTTTTCTTTGGTGAGACAACATTTCCCAGACATCACATCATTTGCTCTCTCTTGCTTAATGTTACTCGCTCATTTTTTAATTTTATTTAACCTTTATTTATACAGGTTATCCCACGAGAGACCTGTCGAGGACAATCATCGTTCTGTACAGAATCTCACGTCAACGGCAGGGGGACACCTGCTAGTACTTACGACTCGACGATTGTTCTGCGTAGGCCTAGTCTACGTACATCAAGCACCGCAGGGCATGAAAGACTAGGTGGCGTCGTAACAAACAAGGGAGACATTTACCTCAATATCAACTTCTTTCCTGCACAAAATTCACTTTCAATTCAAAAACAGGCCTTGAAATTTCCTTTTCAAATTATACCCGTGGGAACCCTGTTGACCATTACCCACTGACCAGACTGTCTCACATTGTTTCAGCCCCCACATCCACCCCTTAACTGAAACACAGCTCTTATATGAAAAGCTGTAAATCCCGGTGTGTATAATGTTTAGGAGTGTGAGTGTGTGTATAAAAATGGAATACTGACGCTGTCAAACCCTCTCTTTCCCAGAAGGCTTTGTCCCACTCGAGGCTGACTGGCCTGGTTCCTGTTGATGGGGGTCGGGGGTCCTCTGGAGGCCTTCAGTTTCAGAGGAGCGGACACGGCTACACAGACACAACATCGACACTCGTCAGAGCAGATGAAACCAGGTTAAATAACAAGATGGCTGTAGAATCGAGCAGTGCGTTCTTACCTAAATCCTTCACTATGTTGGCCAGTGACTGTCGTGGCACCACTTTGCTCTTTGCGGGAGTTTTCGGGGCTTTTGGAAGCCTGATCATACCTAAACACACACAAACACCAATGTTTATTACCTTAACCTGTTAATAATACACTTAATCCAACATCTGATACTGTTAAGCACAAATTCCACACAAACTAAATATTCTACATGTGTGTAAATACTTAAATAAAGTAAAATATGCTTATTAGTTGAGATTTGGACCACTGTATCAAATGAAAATTGACAATGAAATGGCCAATCTCCTGCCTTTTAATGCTAGGAATCAGTTTTCTAACAATTATTATAAAATAGAGTTAAGTACAAGACCTTCATCAGGCCTGATCGTCTGTTTGCTGTTTTGAGACCTGTCTCTAGAAATAGACATGCAAAGCATTCATGAAACGGCTGAATGAAGCTGCTGCTACTACCTCGTATCGCTTCAAATCGTGAAAAAGACTCTCACAGGATTCAATGTTTAATCTGCATTTTACTAGTAATTTACTTCTCCAGTTGAAATTATGTGGCTGGAGCTTTTACAAAATGAGAACATGGACGTCTATGAAATGCTGTTTTACTTCATCGTTATGGTTATATGAGTGTGTCAGACAGACTTTATCTTATATTTACAATGTAAACGTTTTTTAAAGCCTCAAGGTTTTTGTCTACTTACATGTGGGGTCGATTGGAAATAACCAAGTTCTCAAAATGAAAGAAATTATTGGATTATCTTGTCTTTTATAAAACGTACATTTGTGGGTGGGATTTATCTTATTCTAATTTGTTATTGAAAACTTCGAGTCCCATGTTGGAGAGATGGACACGCCTAATTCTGAAACATTGACTGTTCCTGGTCAGTTTTATTAACGCGTGTGTTCTTACACTCAGCCTTGACGGCGTTGGCGTTGATGGACGCGTAGGGCCGTCGCGCAGCGCGGCGTGGCTGCAGGATGTCCTCGCAGACCCGCCGGGCGACACGTGTCAGCTTGGTGGTCCGCAGGATGAACGTCTGGCGGTTCTTGGCCAGCAGCTTCGCTCGGCCCTCATTGCGGGTGAACGGCGACAGGCCCTGCACCTCCTGGCGCGTCATGTGACCACGGGGGCCGGACTCCTGGACAAGAGGAGAAGGAAGGAGTAGTTTATTTCTACACTGAAATTCCCAATACAAAACACATATTAAACAGATTAAAACTCTTTATATGAAAGGAGACTTACAGAGCCACTCCTAGCGGCGCCCTCTAGCTGTGTGGGGGTCTTCAGGCCTCCATACTTTTTCCAGTAGATCCAGCAGGAGGCGCACAGTCTGCACTGCATGTTGGGAGGACCCCAGGCATACCACTGAGGAGACTGGGCCGCTGTATTAGGCACAGGACAATTTTTGTTAGTGGGTGTTTCTGCAGGTGAACATTAAAGAAACAACTAGTTTTAGACTAAAAACAATTATTATTTTCACCTACTGCCCAAATTATAGCATTTTGGAGGCTTGAAAATGTGTGCAACTTGCTGCAAATAACGATTATTTTCATAATCGATGAATGATATTTAGAAATTCTAGAGATTTCTTTGTCATATGAAGCAAATAAAATATAAAATGTTCATATTTAAGCTGAAAAATCTGAGAACTTTAATAGTTGCAGCCCTGAACACAACACGTACAGTTGGTTTTCTATGTATGTTGCTGCTTTAGAGCCATCATGTGACCAAATGGCCAAGTGGAAGGGAACTGGGTGAATTAGTGGTGCGTGCACATATAAAACTAATTCTAAGATTTTGGCAACTGCCGCTGAAATGAATTTGAACTCAACGTTATTGTTTTCATCCACACGACTCAAGAATCATGTGAAACAGTGCTGAGAGTCGACACATTAATTTACTGGTTAATTAGCGGCGACTCGTGTCACACGTCTTTGCTCCTGCCTCTGTTGTACAACATGTACTTACTGTGGCAGCTCTCGCAGCTGAGTCCTTTCTGAAAGCCCGCTGCTCCGTTCATACCGGGCTTGCTGCCCGGCACCATGATCTGATTAGGGTTTGGTTTGGTGCTGGTTAAAAAAGGAGGGGAGGAGAGGGAGGGAGGGAGTTTTATTTTTGACAACAATTCTAACTCAAAGCAGGTGCTCACAGTAGCAGTTGCCAGTGATACTCACTAGGTGGGGATGTACACCTGCTTCAGCTTACTGTCTGCCTCGGCTGCTTTTAGTCGTTTCTGGGGATTCAAAAGAGCAACGTTACAGTCGGACTATAAATCAAACCAAGCTCTGTGGACATTTGTGTTGTGTTAGGGTCCCACCTGTTGGATGTAGCGGTCTGTAGTTTTCCACATGTAGTAGAACTGGACCACACTGGCTAGAGACTTCCAGGGCAACTGAGGAAGAAGAGATTCCTCAGTAAATTGACGCTGACACAAAACTGGGGAGCAGTACAAACAACTGTGCACATGAATGGAAAAAACATGAGTGGAAGAGGTGTTTTAACCAATATGGTGGTGGGGGGGGTGTTGTGCTCCTGTCACATCTGTCTTTACTATGCAAACAGACCCTGGGAGCTGCTGACACGACTGAAGTTGTTATGAATTCATTAACACAATTCAACAAAGACGAGTGATAACCCTCACAGTTTCCCCTAACAGCAGCTTTACCGCTCAATGCATGTGTGTGTGTGTGTGTGTGTTTTCATACACAAAATGGGAGAACTGATTCAGGAGCTTCTTCTGGACGACGAGAGGTTCAAAGACCTTAGAACCTCTCATCATTTCTTTGGCCGAAAGTATTAAAAGATGGAGCCTCTGTTGTGAAACCATCAATACTTGCTGCATTTGCTTGCATACATAGTTTGTGCTTCTAAGCAGTGATTGCTGAGAGGTGGGTGAACTTACGAAGTCCTGGCGAATGTCGTTGAAGTCTTTGCCGTATTTCTCCAGAGCCTCCTCGAACAGCATGGCCTCTGAGGCGCTCCACTCCTCCATCTCGTCACGGCAGAGCACGGGGCCTCCCTGGGGGACGAGGTTGGACATGGCTTTGGCCAGGTCGTAGCTGTTCTTCTGCAACGTGTCCATGGCATGGAACTGACGGCAGAGACAAAAGGTGCAGGGCAGCGTTATGGGATTGTTACTATTGAAAACAACAATTTAAACATTGATGAAACCCTTTGGTGGGCAAATGAACACAATAATGTGATTATGGTCTCACCAGTGTGATGTCTCTGGAGGCTGCGGCCGCGCTCATGTGGAGGCTCGGCTGGCGGATGGAGCTGCTGCAGTCCAGGGCCCGAGCAAACGTCCCGACAGCTCTGAAGAAAAAAAATGGGTGATGTGGATGAAACAGCAGCTCATGGAAACAGATGTTCAGGCACTAAAATTTGCATTGTGAGTCAGTTGGTGCCGAGTTCTGTTTTAGAGCTCCTGCTTTGTCTTTAAAAAAATAAAATAAAATAACATAATTTTCTTATAGTCATCTAAATCCTAGGACTCTTTATCTGCAAGTCCTGCAGGTATTTCACAATAAAAGACTTGCTGAGAAAAAAAAAGGAACAAATGTTGATGTATTTTCTCCAGACAACATGCCCTGCTGATGTGCTGATGGGGGAGTCAGACATTGTCATGGCAACAGGATCTGGAGAGGATGGTGTAACTGGTTGACAGATGGCAGCAGAGCATTACCTTGCCACCACCAGGAACTGGTCAATCTGAGGGTCTTTGAGCTGGTTGTTAGGGTCCCACACTTTGGTCTCCAGCTTCTCCTGGACCCGAGTATCTGATTCAACTGAGACAGGAGAGAAACTGCTGTCAGAACGGAGGCTCAGGAAGGTCAGCTGTTCAGATGGGTGGAAGTCGTGACTGACTCATAAACATGTTTGTTCAGTGCTCACCCTCAGCGAGCTTGTCAGGAATCTCTGCCTGGTACTTTGAGCCCACACGGATCTCGCCCTGGTCTGCCAGCAGAGTCTTCTGGACAGGGTCGAACACCAGCGAGTAGAAGAAACAGTCCTGCACACAATAAACAACATCACGTTACAGCCGCTTCACAAAAGGGTTCGTGTCACCACATTAATTCAAGTGTCCTTTTTCCTTTTTATGCTGCGACACAATGAGTAGGGAGAAGAGGACGCTGTGAGTGGCAGATGGTGTCGTACCTCCTTGTCCAGGTAGCCGGCCAAAACGTCTGTTTCATTGAGGAGGGTGACGTTACATTTTCCCCTGTGGAGAGAGTGAGGAGTGTTCACAGACCAGGAGGCACAAAAACAAGGTCTGGTAATTGAAGGTAAAGGTAATTGATGCAAAACAGTGTTTTGCCCTTAATTATATTAACTGTCACATCCTGCAATAGTCTGATTTGTCCTGCCACATTTTCACAATCCGCCCAACAATGTTTTTGTACTGCCGAAAATATCTTTTGACACTCTAATAGCCATCGTGATACTCAGGCCGCTTGTATTTATTTTAATTTCATGGCTGTGAGTGCTTCTGCTCCTTTTTCACCAAGATAACTTTCACTTTTCAATATCTGGCAGTTATTCAACCGTTTAGGAATTACGGTATTGAGAAGATGATGTCACAAACGTGTGATGCGCTGGTGAATCTTGTCTGTGATTGGACAGTCTGACAACTGGTTTGCTGTGTTGAAGAACCCTGTACAATGTTTTTCAACACTGTTAGGATGGGATGGCCTTACTAGCTGCAGTTTAATTTTAAATAGGCACAGCAGGGGTCAGCAGAGGTAGACCGATTCATTTCTGACATTTGCCTTTTTTTTTTTTAAATCAGCATTGTCCGATTATCATTTTCTAATCCAAATAATTACAGTCAAATTATGCATATTTGTTCTTAAAATTTTTGCTAAGCCATTAAAACATTAATTTTTACCCTTCAAAAAATGCCTTTTTTTTTCTTTTTTCATGTTTGGAGTATTGGGAGTTGTTCACTGACTGGTTACTGAGGATTGAGGACTTACCGTATGTGAGTCGCGGGTAGAGATTCAAACTGTCGAGACAGGAAAAGCTCTCTGTGTTTGAGCTGGTGCTTCTGTTGTTCACCCAGGACGGGCTGCTTGGACTCCTCTTCAAACTCTCCTACAAACACAAACAGGACAGCATGACATTATTATACACATACAGTACATAAACACACTGATAAGCCGGAAATGAAGTTTTATGTACACACACACGGTTGCGGTTTGTGTCATACATGGGTGTCAGGTTAACCCCTTTATTTGCTTGTTTGGCAACTTTCAGCTACAGAACATGAAGCAACTGTATAGTTCATGTACAGTTTTATGAGATCATCACCATCCAGAGAACAGCAGAATAACACCGTTCATGTTACACAGTGTCCTAATGTTCTGAGGAAGTGTGTTTGACAAGTCAGTGCTGTGTTTGATTACATAATGCTGCAAAAGTTAAAGTGTTCATTAGCCAATGGTAAGAAAATCCTTAGAAAGACCATAACAACATGTAGGTAACAATAGAATCATAGCAACAAGAGCTGTGTTTTTATTAACCACAGAGCTCCAGCTTGTTTAGAAATCAGGTCTGGCTTTTCAAATGTAAAATTCAGGGGAGTTTTAGTTCGCATAACATTTTTCATTTTTTCAGTATCTGTTTATCGGACTGATACAGATACCAAGTGTCATCGGCTCATCCCAGAAAGAAAAAGCTGCACAGACTAATAACAAAGATAAAATAAAGAGATATTCTTTTCTAGCCTTCCCTTTTAGAATTAATATTTTCTTAACACAACTACTGCATTTTGTATGTTTACATGACATTGGTAAAAATAACTGTTAGCTTAGTCCAACTAAAACTGGACTTTTAAAATACATGTTAGCCTGACTGAAATTGTGCTACATCAAATTTCTCAAAATCCAACAGCAGACCCAGGTTTTGTGACTGGGTCACAACTCAAGATTACCTGGGTGCTCTGCACACGGAACACAGTTCCCACCCCCCGACTTAAACCCTTACATAAAAGAAGACAACAGCGACCAAAACATGGCAAAATTCAGGCTGGTAAATTTTTTGGACTGACGACAAAACCAATTTTATGCTCTTTGACCTTAAAGAGTTGGATGTTTTTAAGTTAATGCACGGTGCTTGACATGCCAACAACTAGCTGCAAGCTAAACTTGAACTCACTTTATACTAAAAAGCTGAAAGGGAGTGTGGTGCCTCCTGGAGTAGCGGAGGTGGGCACTCTCCTGTCAATTCCTACTCATGCTCATATACTGGGAAGAGGACAGTAGTCCAATTAAGTAGACAGACAGACAGACAGACACTTTACTAATCCCAAAGGATATTCAAGTTATCCAGTAGTTTATCAAAGAATACACACTCATATCACCCACATACGTACAGCTGATACACAACCCACATTACACCCTCATATGACAAAGACAATTACCCACATATAAATATCTAATTTTAAATTAAGGCAAGGGTAAGGGTGTGCAATGGGCTTAATGTAGCTCGTTTATTTAGGTAATGTTAAGGAAAGTAAAAAAGGGTAAAAAGTGGTAGTGCAAAACAGTTGTATGTAAGACGGTAAGACGAGCTACAACCATAGCTCGACTTTACTGTGCATGGAAACAGACATTTCCTCCGTGTAATTATCTCATACAGCTTTAATCCAAGTATGGCTCAATTCTTTGTTCAGTCTAGTTATTTTATTAATCCTCTGCCACCATTTACAACAGTTTGAAGGTCATGCATTGATTGGTTCAAAGGGAGCAGTGGACTTGTGCGCTACCGACTGCGTACTTGAAATTTCCCATGCACCAAGATACAAAAGGCACCAAGAATTATTAATGGACTTGAGTGACACAAAGGGACCGTCTCACATTATCCAACCCATGAAGAAATGCGAAATAAATAATAAGAATAAATTAAATAAGATACATCCATCTATGTGTGTGTGTGTATGTTTATGTGTTTGGCCATAAGACTGCATTCCTAATTTCAGGCGGGTGAGTAATTTGTTGAAAGCTGGAGGGGGAGGGACTATCACTCCATCTGCGCGGACTCCACCCCTGCACTCAGCCACAGGAAACCCTGTCAGTGAGGGCACGGGGAGGGAGGGGGGAAGACAGAGGGAGCGAGAGATAGCAAGCAAGAGGGACGGTACCTTTAGCCACACCCCTTTTCTGTTAACCTCTCAACTCCCCTCCCTCCCTCCTCCTCCTCCTCCTCCTGTCCGGTTAGTCCCTGCCAGACAAAGTAGGAAACCCTGTGTACCAAACCTGAGGCGCCCATCCCCACCAACATGTATCCCCAACTCCACACACACACACACACACACACAGAAACCACATACACACAGAGGGAGCGACACACACAGTTAAAACGCACACAGCATTAACTGTACCACACACAAACACACACACACACACACACACACACACACACACACGCACACACGCACACTTTATTTGCTCTGACAAAGACGCAATGCAAGTCAGTATTAACCCGTTGTGTGCTGTGGCCCTCGGGGACAGATCAAGGGCCTTTTGTTCTGCACAAAGAATTGATGTGTGAGTGCAGACGCAGGAGGAAGAGGAGGGGAGCAGAGACGAAGAAGAAAAAAGAAGAAGAGGCAGATAAAGTGAGGTTTAACACAAGTGAGCAGCACAAGCAGGGAGAAGGCACTTCTTCACCTCCTCACTGCTACAAGATCGTAACGATCACAGCCAGATCTGAAGGCGATCACATGGAACATGACTGCCATTTAGGCCACGTCCACGTTTTTATTTTAAAAAACGCATAAATTCTGCCTCAGATTCATCTGCTGTCCACACTTTCCCGCCGTTTTTGAGTCACAGCAACCTGTTCTAATTTGGAAACGCTCAGTATGTTTGACCAAAACCAAAGTTTTTAAGCATGTGAACATGTTGGTCGAACTGAAGTATAGTATATTCACAGAAGTAGTAGTAGTTCACAGAAGTATAAGACAACAGTGACAAAAACATGGTGTATTTTTAGGACTGATGAGACCGATTTTATGCTCGCCAGCTTCAAAAATGTAATATTTTAAGTTCAAAGTTGGTAGGAGGTCAACCGACATCACAACAGTCACAAAAGCCAAGTCAAATTAAATATGACTGTTTAATGATAACAAATATTAACCAGTAATCAGTTATTCAGCAACAGTAAAAATATAATTTTAGATTAATTATTGTCTAGACCTATGTGACACATCTTATTCTACAAACTGAAGAGAACATCTTTCTTTCTCACAGATCTGCACAGATATCGCACAGTGATCTTTTTTAAATATTTTAAAATGAGAATAATGATGTAAAACTACCATTCCCACAATCACAATTCCTGTCAAACATAATCACAATTAGATATTTATTCAAAATCGTTCTGCCCTAAATTACATGCAGTATTTCTTTTAATAAAATGGGTCCATAAACTACATGTTTAATACACAAAAAGTCAAGATGACACAAAAAAAAATCAAAGATGAAAAAAAAAAAAGTTACAAATATTCGGCCAATTAATTGTCTGATAATTGCCGAAGGCCGTATTGCGATTTTGATGAAATTTCGAGTAATTGTTCAGTCCTAATTTACCTCTAACACTAACAAACTGAAAGCGGGTCTATTGCCACCTAGCAATGCAGAGGCAGACACACGTCATTCAGTAAATCCAGAACCCACATCTGCTTGTGTGGGACATGGCATGACATGGACAGTGGTCCAACTCAATGGAAATGTACTGAATGATGCCATTATCACCATTCACTTCCTGATTAGTTCACACCAGCTACAACACTCGACTGTCAAAGGGTTAAGACTAAGTTTTAGTTTCGCTTTTACGCAGTCATCGCTCTAATAAAAAGACACCACTGCTCGCTCTGATCTTCCTCCACTGTTGTTTCTCGTTAGTCATATTTTCTAAAACCGAGCAAACAACTGTCGAGGTGAGAAGTAGCTTCCTGTTTACGCCTGCACATGCAATTCTCACATGATTAGGCGTGTTATTATAGATCTTACTTCTGATCCAGAGTTGAAAGGCTTGTCTGTGCTATGGATGTAGCTTTAAACCAGGCTTACGTCAACTAATCATATTTTTTTTGTGGGATAAAAAGGGTTAATGAATATAAATAAAGTCTGTCTTAAGTTAGCATGAAAATGTATCCCTGCAGACTAGCCCGGTCCATCTTAGCATCAGCTCATGTTACAGTGAATTATCCCAGCAGGTCCAACACAGTCTGCAACTGGAATAGATACGACAGGGATTCAATCCCGGGTCAAATGACTCTACAGGAGACTCTTTTTTTTTTTAACCGCTCCAGCTCTAATTGGCAGTGATGGAAACATGACACCACAGAGAACACGCTAATCTAAATATTATCATTATTTATTCTGGCAGTCTAGACGCTGACGCTGCACCTTTACCGGTGCGACACAGTAGTTTTTTCTGTGGAGTGTTGGATTTCTCTCTCGAGAGGAAAGAAAAACAGAAAAACAGAAACTCCTCTGTTGGTTATGGGTCTCCCTCTTTCTCACTATTTTACAGGGGATGATAAAACCTGCTGATTTTGGTGTATAAGAGGTATTGTGAATAGAGCTGCAACCATTATTCGTTTATGTATCGATTACTAAATAAATCTTTTAAGTTGTCTGATTTTTCAGCTTCTTAAATGTAGATATTGTCAGGTTTCTTTGCTCCAAAAAGCAAAGAAATCGTCCAAACTGAATCCTTTTGGTTTGCGCCAAGACATTTGAGAGCGTCATCATTTCCAGGTTCGGGAAACACGGATCAACATTTTCAGACATTTTCCGGACCAAATACTGGAATAAACAAGAAAATAAATGACAGATTATGAAGACACATCTGTAGAATTACTGTGTGGTGGAAATAAACTAATCTGTGCAAATGGAAAATAGCGGTGTTTGTAAAATTAATCAATATTTTAATCATTATTAATTGGACATTTCTTGAATACAGCTGTTGAAGTACATTCTATATGTGATTGTTATTTTAATTATTGCCCAGCCATATGTTGCAAAATACTGTTAATGTCCACATACGAAATCAAAAAGGGTGGATCTGATATCGGATGGATTCAATACAATCCAAAAATCCTATATATCGCATGGTGAAATGGCACAATTGTGTTGTTAAGAGCTTTTTAACTTTAAATAGACTGTACCAGACTGATATTGGTATCAGTAAATACTCCAGCGGTTTAGTTGGAGAGTCTTTTCTTGAAAAATGGACAAAAAGAAAATGATAAAACTGTAACCACTTTCTCCTGTGGCTAAAAAACTCCTCTACTGACCAAGGAAAAGTAATTGATTACCTTTTTTCAGCAGGTTTACCCATGTCTTTCAAAGAATAAACCCAATACTACCCACCAACGTTGGTGTAAAAGAGGCATTAGGCTCCTGCAGGCCTTAATTGGCTAATCTTAAAGAAGCTATGCTCAATTAAAAGACTAAGCAACTCTGAAATTCAAATTTAGACAAATGGATCTTCAGTCGGTGGACACACTAAAAGAAGGGGAGAGACTCTAAAGAAGCAGCTTTGTAAAAGAGAAGAATAGAAGATACATCAAGGCTGCGGATAGAGGCAAAGATATCATGATGAAACCACCATCACGTTATTAAGTCTGATCTCCAACGTGGAGAAAAGCAGCATGAAACCAAAAAGAACAAAAACATCCATTTTAATACAGAGATGCATTGAATTCACCTGAAAAATACCTGCTGTTTTTCCCAAATTAAAGAGCTGATGATTCATTCATGAAAAATACATTCATATTATGTTTTTTCAGAATTAAATACAGTACCTAAAAGTGTATTTAACTTAACGGGACACATCTGCTTCCATTAAATCAACGCCTAAGTATCATTTGTTTATTCATTTATTATTAATTCAGTAAAACAGAACAGACACATTTTTTCTTTTTTTTAAATTTATTTAATTATTTCAGAAAAGCTAAGCCAAAATGGTGTGCGTGTTGAAAATTACTTTAAATAATTAAAAACAAGCTCTAAATTGTGAATATTTTCTGGTTTCTTTGCTCCATAGAACAAAGAAATCGTTAAAACTGAATAATTTTGGTTTTTAGACAAAACACGACATTTGAGAACATTGTCATTTCTGAGATTTGGGGAACATCGATCAACATTTACTAGTCCATTAATCAAGAAAATAGTAGTTAGCCCTCTTATGACCATCATGATAATCAGGTCGTCTGGATTTATTTTGATTTTATGGCTGTAGCATTGTCACAAAAATCTTCAAAAACTGAGTGCTTCTGCCTTTATTTTCCAAGACTCCAAGATTACCTTAGGGGGCCCTATAGAGCCCTGGCACAACACAGTGGTCTGAGCATCATGCCAGTATCTCATTTTCACCACACCCGATCTCCATGCCAAGTTCCCAGAATTTTCATGCATGTTAACCCCCTCAAAAAAGCCACGGATATAATAATAATCTGAAGGAAAACAATAGGCACCAGGTGTGGATTTATTTTGATTTTACAGCTGTAGAATTGTCATAAAATGTTCAATGAGTGAGTGCTTCTGCCTCGATAACGTTCACTTCCAATATATGGCAGTTATTCAACCGTTTAGGAATTACTGTACTGAGAAGCTGACGTCACTGGTGAATCTCATCTATGATTGGACGTTGGTCGTTCTGTGGAAGTGCAGAGTTCTACCGTAATGACACATATACGGACACAAAGCTCTATTTCTCTGCTTTCCTGTATTCGTTTTTTTCTCCCGGGAGAATTTTCTAGATATCGCAAACAGTCTAGGAGTTATGGTAATGAGAAGTACACATGCCAAATGCTGTTGGCGACAGACAGGATGGTAACAGAAGGGTTAATAGTAATTCTCAGGTGTTCTCTAACATCACTGTTATTTGTCCGCAGCAGAAAAAATGGGTGAATTTAACTAATAAATTCACTGATGTAGAATGCAAACTGTTAATGCTTGTGACCGTGATGTTTCGCCACCACCCGACACTTGCTGATGCTTCAGTGGTGGCAGACAGCAGCCCCCACCTCCTCCTCCAGTACCCTGATGAAATACTGCCAGATTATTATTTTGTTTGAAAATAAAGATTTATTCCAGGCCGCTGCGTGGAGTTTGTGCAGGTTGAGAAGGCCGTTAGCCACTAACACTAACCCGTATGAAGTCATTACCCTTACTGATGCTGCTTATTTTTAGCATAGTCAATTACTCTAAATGTACATTTCGACTTCATCGACGGGGGGAAATAAGTCGTTAGGAACATCCCTGTTGTGTATGTGTGTGTGTGCAGATGTCTTTGTCTGAAGCACTGCAGCCCAGGGGGAGGGAGGGAGGGAGGGAGGTTGGGGGGTTTGGTTATGGTGCTGGGGTGTGTGGGTAATAATGAGTGAGTGTGATCAGGCTTCAGTAGTCTGCATGCCATTAGCACCACCCCACTACCTCCACCCTCCCACCTCCTTGGCTCAGACACAAGACACAGTCTGGGCTAGAGAAGGACAGGAACCACATACTGAGGCGTTAGGAGACAATATCACCAATTAAAATGGTTAGAAATAACCAGAATATTAATTTAGTCAGCGCTTATTCTTATCATTATCGCTACTGTAATTACTATTTGGGCTGTGGGTGAAACAGGAAGGTGAGTTTTGAGCACCCCTAGTCTACATGGGTATGCGTGTGTCTGGGTAAAACACAATGTGTAAAATCTACTGAAACGGGTATTGGTAACGTTGCATTTTGCAGATCAATGTACCTTTACCCAAAAGATGTTTAGTTTGTTAATAATGAAGCGCAAACAAATTCATGATGACCAGTAAATAATCCATAAATTTTTTTGTGAAATTCGGTGCAACTTAGTTTTAGCTTGCTCCATCCGCGATTCACCTAAGGGGGTGCTATAGAGCCCTGGCTCTATAGCATCATGTCAATATCGCATTTTTGCCACACCTGACCTCCATGCCAAGTTTCCAGAGTTTTCATGCATGTTAACCGCCTCAAAAACCACCGGATAATAATAATGTGAAGGAAAACAAGGTTTCCCGCACTGTGTGCCAGGTATGGATTATTTTCTATTTTATGGCCGCAGAACTGAATTTTCAAAGAGTGAGTGCTGCTGCCCTTATTTAAAAGTTCACTGGCAGTTATTCAACCATTTAGGAATTATGGTACTGAGAAGCTGACGTCACAATCGCGTGACACGCTGGTGAATCTTGTCTGTGATTGGAAGTAATGTCAGTAACAATTTCTCTGCTTTCCGGTCCCCATCCATTCATCTTCTACTGCTTTATCCTCCACATGAGGGTCACGGGGTGTGCCGTGCCAATCTCAAAGGTGACGTCAAACCGTGTACAGATCGCCAGTCCATAGTTTTTGAATTTTCTACATATCAATAACGCTCTATGAGTTACGGTAATGAGAAATTCGCACACCAAATCCTGTTGGTGACGAGATGGTAACAGAAGGGTTAAACGTGTATGACAATGTTCCTAGAAACAAGGCTTTGTTAACGGAAAACTTTTTTAGGAACAACAAGGAAAAATATCCTATGGGGAAAGTTCTTTTCCCATGTGGTCTGCCTGGACTCCGCCGTAAGAGTCCAGACAGAGGATATGTGTGTGGATTCCGGAGTTAAAAACGACCATCTTGAAATAACCCTGAAGCAGACCTTGGTACAATTCCATCATAAAAGCCGTGGAGGTACTCTGGGGCTTTTATGTGAAACACAATGAGGAACAGGTTCATAAAAGGCAGCGAGCCATGTCATACGTGCTCCAACACAGGAGAAAACAAGTGCAGGGGAGATGACGGGAGGCTTGGAAACTGTGGTCGCTACTCACTTGCATTGCTGTCAGCCAGAGTGTTGAGGTTGCCAGAAATGTCTCTCCTCCTGAACAGACACACCACCTTTGCCTCCACATTCCCGTTGGCTGTCTGTAAAGGGAGAGTCAGCGGTTAGAATACAGCAACATAATGAAGCGCTGGTTTAACCACCTGAGATTCGCGCTGCCAAAAGTCTGAGAAATTGCAGCTACTTCTCATTTCTCTGTCTGGTAATGGTTTATTCAGAGGCATTAAAGAGTTTCCAAGTGTGTTTCACTATCATTTACATTCTCACACAATCTCACTTTAGCTTCAATCAGTTCTGAGCCCGCCCATGTTCATTAATCCCTTAAAATACAACATATTTACATACATTTTCTGCTCATATCCACACCAACCACTCACCGAGTTGCAGAATGTTGCATTTTAATACCACAATTTTTCTACATTTAGCCAACATACACATACAGATGTGGTGAGTCCAATAAAACTAACCTTTAAACTGCCAGACATGCAAATGTTGCATAAATCAGTTGCACTTGCTTCTGTTTGGTCAAGGTTCATTTGACCGAACCATCATGGGTGTACAGAAACAGAAGATCATGCTACTTTAATTTAATAAAACATTTTTAATGTTTGATTATAGGGCTGTAACGATTATTCGATTACTAAATTGATCATCAATAATTTTGATAATCGATTCATCAGTTTAAGTGTTTTTTTTCCACTAACAATAATTAAAAGACGTTTGCCGATTTCTCGGCTTCTTAAACGTGGATATTTTCTGGTTCATTTGCTCCATATCACAAACAAATCATTAAAACTGCATCATCTTGGTTTGTGGACTAAACAAGACATGTGAGAACATCATCATTTCCAGGTTTGGGAAACATTTATCAACATATTCTGACATTTTCTGGACCAAAAACTGGATTACTCGATTAAATAAGCGACAGATCTGTCTCTCCATTTATTATCACTCAGCATGGTGATGATGATGATACAGTCCTCCTGGTGCACGAGCCGTTCCACGTAAGAGTGTTACATAAAGGAGCTTAATCCTTTGACTGGGAAACAAGCCTGTGTCATATGCTACTGTTGTTATGTAAGTGGATGCAGCGCTCCATCAACTTGTGTCAGGAAAGACAGGAACCACATTTAGCTCATGCTAACATACATTTTTAGTGTGAACATTGTGGTTGCAAATTGGGCAGAAAATGACATAAAGAAGATGACAACCAACCTTGTTGAGCTCTTCTATTCTGCGGATCAGGTAAGGGTTGCTGGAGGAGTTCTCGAAGTACACGTAGTCTGGAAAACAGAAGAGTAAATTAGGATTTAACACATGTCAATGTGCCCAACAATCTTTAAATACACATGTGCTCCTGACAGACACCCTCATGTTTTTGCAGCTGTGTACATGTTCTGAGGGTGCAATGGCAAAAGTGAGAAGATTTTTGGCTAACCTGATGGACAGGGGTCCATTTACACTGACACACAACTCTCTTATTGGACGCCTGCCCGCACAACAATGAGTAGCTGCTGGGAGAGCCGTCAGACACTGTTACTTGAGCTCCAGGAAAGCTCTCTGTCCAAACACAATTAATTTAAGTGATATTATCCACTGATGTGATGTGTGAGGTATGGTCGGAGGTTGTGAACCAAAGGGGTATCAGTGCCATTGCTCTATTTGCAATACTATGTTATAACATACCTCCCCGTAACTGACACGTTTCTTTTTTTAATTATTGCTGAACAATAAACTGCCAATTTTTCATTTCATGGAGTGTCTAAAGTCAATTATTTAACGTGCACCTGAAACAATACAAGGAAAAGCAGCAGTCGACCAATTATTGGCCTGATAAATCAAAGATTGGTCAACACCTAGGAAAAAATAGAATAAAATTGGTACTAAAGATAGCATTTGTATGCCTCCTGATGTTTTTAGCCAATTAATTGGCTCCACTAGAGGACATCTTACAACCAATCCATACTGGTAGACACTAGTTACGATTAGGGGTGGGAATCACAGGTACAGTACATGGTCCACGATACCAAGAATATCGCGATGCAACCATTCTGTGATGGTCAATATATTGCACAGCAATTGTATAGCGATACATCACAATAAGAGTCTTTTTCTCTATTTATTCACAACAGAGAATTGTGAAAACATGCTTCAAACTCTTGTTAAACATCAGGGATGGGAATCAGTATCAGTCAGTATCGGTTTGATACTGGTCAAAATCACTGGATCGGCTATCGAACAGACAAAAATGTAAAATCCGATATAATCCAAAAACTCCTATTTCATGCTTCACTAGGCACAGACTGTAGAAATGTCAAATTAAAAATCTGCAAAAGCATTTTTAGCGTAGTCGTTTATTTTTTCTTTTTGGGAAAGCAATATTTGTCACACAACTGGAGAATTATGTCTTTGAAATGATTTAATATTTCATAAATGGTCTAAAATGACTGCATCTGGCTAATATCTGTATCAACCTTGGAACTGCAGGTTATGTGGGGCTTCACTCTAAACAAAATCAATCTGTCCAGGTGAGTGTTTTAGCTCATTTTCAGAAATAATATTTCTGTACCAAGCCAAGTGAAGGCAGTTATCACATGTCTATATTATGCACGTGTCATGTCATGTGTCATGTCTGTGTGAACAGGAAGCAGGTCATCTACTCAACAGCTGGTTGCTTGGTTGCAGAACACGCTACAAAAGGAGGAAGAGCAACAGTGAAAAGTAAGAGCAGGAAATTATTTGTCGAGGACAGAGGAGGTGGAAACATTACCAACAGCAGCAGGTGTTAACTTTACGCTTCTCCTTTGACTTACATTATAAATTCATTAAGTCTTTGGTCAAGAGGAAATGTAAAACCAATTGGGCTGCAGGCAGATTAATAACATTATGTCTCTAATACAAGGAAACAATTTGATCAATTTGTTTAATCATCTGAAACACAATCACAAATTGGCTTATGACCTAACAGTACAGAAGCAAACAAAAAAATTAAAGCCTTTGCAACTTGTTTTTCTTTAATAGAGCCACACTAGTGTGAGTGCACAAAAACCTCATCATCTAATTTGGTTTGTTTTTTTATTTTGTTTCCAAAGCCAGCGAGTAATTGTGTTAAATAATTGTGCTTATGATTTTTTTTTTTTCTCCCAAATTAGCAACCGGCCATTGTTAACCAGTGTTAGCTAATTAGTAGAGAAGAAATAAAGGCTACATAATGTTCCCTTTTCCTGTTATTTATGTTTTTAAAAAAAGCTGCAGACAGTCTCTTCCTCTTTAGAGGAAAAAATAAGACAAGGTCACCGCAACATTCTTCTTGCAGTTTCAAGTCCGCAAGCTCCAGCCAGTAGATTTTCACATTTAGAAACCACCACGATAAAAGACAGACACCACATAATACGAAGAAAGTATTAATGTCCAGTGTAAACATCACAAGAAGTCCTGTCATCACATGTCATTAGTTTAGATTGGACTGTGTGACGGTATAACACCAAACCAAATCAAGACAAACACGTGACAGATCATTCACGTGTGCTCGACAGCTGAGCAGGAAAAACCAAATAATGACGCAACAGTGTCTCAGAGACACTGTATCTGTTTACACAACACTGACAACAGGCAGAACAGTTAAATTAACATAAAATAGACACAGTCACGTGAGTGAACACTGCAAAGTCACTTTCAGGTTATTAAAAAATATCTACATTTTTAGTTAACCCGAGTTTGCACTAGGCCTGTTCCCGACAACAGACTCAAAAGTAATATAGACACAATTTTGGTGCCAAACAATGACCACGATCCATCAATTCAACCATATTGCCAAATTGTATCAATGTAGTGTAAATGTATGCATTACGTATGTATAGACGTTAATACAGGCTGTTTTGTGATTTAAAGAAATTAAATAAAGTGCATTCTTTAACATAGTTGACATTTCTGGTGCACTTAAAATCACTCGTGCATCGGTTTAGGCTAGGGTTGCGAGTCATCACTGTTGTTGACAAAAAAAATCGAGGACACATATGTTGCAGATAAAATTGATTGTCAATAACTGTAGGTTATACATCCTTTTCCTGTAGAAGTGACTCATCTCGCTTTCTAGACATCTCTGCAGAGAATGACTATCTAACAACAGATTGTTGTGTGTGACGTCTCTTCCGACTCTCCAGCTAACAGCCGAGTCCTCAGACTTGTTTGCAACTTTGCCATCTATGGTAAAACAAGAATTACTTTAGTGCCATGACTGTCCGCTAATGAGGACATTAAGCTTCTTTGTGTCCTCTAATGTCTATATATTGGTTCCAAAAATCTGTTATCAGCCTCATTATTTAGTAATAATCGCTATCAATATGGAATGGGTTGGTTATCCAATTATTCGATTATTTTTTTGGTAATCTATGATGACGCAGATATTCACAACAGCAGTAATGTTGACTTTAATTTGGCAATTTTATCTTGTTTGGTGCACACTAATCAGTGTTGATTATTTAGATTTAGCTTTTTTTGGATTTGCAGATAAATAGAAACATCAACTGCAGTTTGCCTGAACTTGGGAGTCATCAGCTTTTTAAACATTGTGTGGATCAAATGCCACAGGGATTCATCGCTCATCACACCACGGCTGCACACACCGTGCTGCTGTGTAGCTTTTGATGCTGTGTGGATTCACGTCAAGCTCCATCTGGTCCTCCCACAAGCAAGGACAGAGTGGCTCAGGAGGAAACCAGTGGGTTTCTGATGCATCGCACACCACGAGCGAAGAAGGAGAAGGAAGGATTCAGACACCTGAGAGGATTTCTTGCACTACTTAACACACTGATGGGGACTCCTTCGAGAGAAGCACTGCCTCCTCGATCCCAGCGAAGGAGCACAACCTCTGTCACCTCATTACATAACACAGACACAGACACCAAAAGTGGATTCATACACTAGACATGATGGATTCTCTCTTAACGTTATTCTATATTCAGGGAATCCATCTCTTCTTCTCTCCCAGTGTGACGAGTCCATCAATACAATGGGTCGAAATAAATAACACCATCGAGACAGCTTATCTTAATGATGTCAGTGGTGAAAAAGGCATCAGCTGCTTTCATGTTAAAGTGGGAACAGAGGTATGGGCAGCATGGACACAAAGATCTGACAAGAGCCGTGTGGATGATGTGCACATGTGGCTGGAGTGGTGCAGTGAACAGGGTGCTAGAGGGTGAATGAAGAGGAGGAAGCCCTTTGACTAATCTCTAGGGAAGATAATGATCTTACATGCAGCCTCAACACTCAACACTGCGCCTCTGAAGGACTGGTAATGTAGGCGCTCACTTAAATAGAACTGCCTGTACCAACCAGCTGCAACAAAGAAATCCCCGTTGAGACACTTGCTTTATAAATCTTGCAAATGTATAATGTCTAACATTAGAAGTAGGGCCTATACCAAGAAGTGCATTAGCTTTTCTTATTTCTGTATCTGCATTGTACAACCAACCTAGTTAACTGGGTTACTGTATGTGCTGTAAGGATTATTTTACAGTACTAGGAAATCATTACATAACCATACACATGTTGCTACAATAGTCTATGGGCTAGACATAGAATCACAGAGAAGGGACAGTGGCATCATCATCAAACACCGAGTGGCAACCAGTCATGACATCACCTATCAGAATCTGAACTCTTATTTTGAAGCCTCCAGAAATGCGATTTGGCCAGCGCCATGTTGACACAGCAAACACAACTTGAGAGGCGTCACCTGCAACAAGGCTCCTATTGCATGATACCAGCTGTCAATTACACTGGTGTCCACTCATTTATTTTGCCTGTTTTCTTTCAAAATATGAACATAACTTTAATGTAAACATCAGCCATTGAATGCCCTGATTTCTAAAAATCGGCATATAGAAATATGCCTCCATATTAAATGAAGAGACTTGAAGAGTGCTGAGCCTCTGTGTACATCATCAATACCTGTTGTATCATAACCATCATCTTAGTCTGGCAGTTTACCACCAACACAAACATGACCTGTGCAAAGACTCATGCAAAGATCTATCAGTATCAGATATGTAATAGCAGCAAGCTATATTTACAACATGTGGTATTACCAGTGTATTAATAGACAAAACCCAGCTGTTGAGACATTAATGTAGTGTTTAATCAGGATGACCCAAATAGACTCCAGACTCCTATGTGACCTTATACATAGCCCGTCACACGGTCCCACTGCCGATTCAGCCATTTCTGCTGCCACAGAACCAGACTCAAAGAAGGTACACAGCGTCCTGACAGCGTTATTGATGTTTACAGACGCTACAAAGATCCACACCCAAGGCTACAAAACCCATGTGCACATGTTCACATCAGTGGTGGCGTGCACGGGCACTTAGAAGGCAGGGGGCGAAAAATTAAAAGGGCCCCTACTTTCCCACACATCTGTGTATACAGGGACATCCTTTAGAGCGCAGCATCACTTTCTATCAGAAAGATGGGCAATTTTTTATACCGGACATGAAATAATTTCCTCTAAGGACAGCCTTTAGGACATTGTCATGTAGAGTCAGTAGGGAAATTCATAATGGCACCCGTTTAGACTGGAAGGGCACCCACAGGAAACAAAGTTGCACGGGTATCTTATAGGGCACTGCATCACTTCTCTCCACTAGAAAGGCACTCCTTTAGAAACCATCAATCTTACATATTTATACAAGCACTTCCTTATGTTTTTACGACACTAGAGGGTATTTTAAGTTTCCATCATGGTACAGTTCAGTTTGGTACAGTACGGTATGGTTTGGAACAGACAGCAAGACAAGAGTGTCTAGTGTTTTGTTTTTTCCTGCTTAGTTTGTGGCTGTTTGTCTCAAGAATACGTCAAGCTTTGTATGAGAATAGACTGCAAGCGTTAATGAAACGCCGGTCATGGGAGAGTGATGCTTTTCTATTGCGAACCAGCTCTCTGTCATGGGTGCAGCCAGTCTAGCTTCACTCATACCACACCATTACTGTTATCCCAAGGGAAGAGTACAGAAAAATTGAATGGTTGGAGCTGTTTATTTCGGTACTACTCCTAACTAATAAACTAATACATACCAAACCGGTCCAACAACAAACACAGCTTTACTATGCATCTTGTTACTCAATGGGACACTTCAGCATGCAGTGTTTTGTCCATTAGGGCACCATATTGTTGCAAACCCAATGTCAGAAAAAAGAAGTATAGAAATATCTGATCTTTGTAGGGCAGCTTTGACAACACAGGACATTACACTGTGGTGTGTTTATTTATGTTTTGCTGAGATTCTTCAGTTCCCAAAACAGGTGTTCTGATAAATCATGCTATCCATCGACATCCACATGTTCTCAGTGCCAGTGAAATGAGTAGCGTTGTCATACGAAGTGATTTTATACTGGGAGCAATCAGGGTCAGGGATATAGCGATCAGGGATATTGTTTTCTCTAGATATTCTAGCCTTGAAATCATTATTCAAGATTTTATAATACAGTATCAAAACAAACTCCCCATACTCTCACTGAGCCCATGTGGTGAGTAGTGGTGTAATGCAAAGTGATTCTGTACTGGGAGCACTATCTGACAGGGGATATTGGCCTGTAGAGAAGGGAAAATAGTAGAGTATCAAAACATGCTATTCTTACACTACATTTATTTCTCACTTGTAACCCAGCGCTGCGAGTTATACATTAAGTGGAAAACCGTAGAAGAAGGTAGCAGAACACCGGCGCAGCATTTCATAGAGGAAGTCTCTCTTACAGTAACGGTTACCCCGGCTAACTCTTTTTAGAGGTTCAAATTAAATTACGATTAAAATGTATTTATATACTCGTACATGCTTGTGTGTGCGCTATGGAGAGCAGTAAATGTTCTCAGTAAACACGTATCTGATTGGCGTCTCAACGGGGAATAGAACCGGCTACGCTAACTACACAGCTAACACAACTTAGCAATGAAAGTTAGCTCGCGCGGCTAACGCCACCCGATGCAAATGGAGTGATATGGCGGAGGCGATAATGAAATTAACCCACCCCCGCTGACAAAGCCAGCCGAGCCGACCACAACTCTAGCTAGCTACCAGAGGCGCCGCTACTCGGATGCTGACCCTCCATCGGCAGCTAATGCTAACTAGCGCTGCGTTTACTTCCAGGACGTTACCATATGTACCGACTCCACGTCAGAAAATGTGACAATTTACGGTCGCCTCGCCGACTTGAAAACTACATATCGGCGAAACTCCCGCTGCCCACCACCACGCTGCGTTTATTTTTAAATTACACCACCAACTTTTATGACAAGTTCGCGCGGCTCGGTTGGGCAGCCAGCCGCCACCGTACGGAATTTAGCCTTAAGATATTAGTCTTGATTTCACATTTTAAAAAGTTGATATTTTGCAGGAATAAACACAGCTTGCCGTATTATACCCAAGCCGAATGCACGAGCGGCTCCCAATCGTGGAAACTGAGCAGAAACAACACAAATATATAGTGTTTATTTACATTTTTTTTCTGATTGGTTTAATTCACACTACGTTGTCGGATGTTTTAGTAAATTTGACGCTCTTGCACGTACACACATGCTAGTAAAGAGTTAGCATTAGTTAGCGGCTAACGGGACAGACGGCTAGCTAGCTGCTAGCCACCGTGTGTCGAAACGAACAATCACGTTGAGTGTGTATGTGTGTGTGGGGGGGTGTCTTAAAAATGTAAAACATTCCTTACCTCCCACTCGGTACATGTTAGCCGCCATTCTCTCGTATCCTCAGCCAAAAACTGCCCCCCGGTTTTCCCCGCTTGGGTAGAAAATGGTCGATTGGGGATCTATTTTATTCCTTCATTTATCGCAGACACCCCCGCCGTGAAACAAAGCCGGCTCCGGGCACAGCGAGCCGAGCAGTGGCGGGTAAAAAGTTGAAAGTTTCCGTTCGTAATGCTCCAAAGGTTAAATCCCCCCCACAAAAATATATACGTCTTTGTTTTCGGTCCCTCACGCGACCTTCCTCTCCTCTTCCTCACTCACACATACACACACATTCACACACTGCTAGCCTGTCTCTTACTCCACTCTTCCTCCCATCCTCCGCTCCCAGCTTCATCCTCCTCTTCTTCACCTCCGCTCAGTTCAGCACACACACACCGCACAGAAACACACATACACACTCACTGGCCCCCGTCGTTCGTGCGCTAATCGTCATCTTCGGAGATTACCGACAATCTCCGGCATCACACAATTAACTTTTTTTTCTTTTTCTTTTTTTCAACCCACTGGCCGAGGTTTCAATAAACACAACTTTATATACAGTATGGAAAACGCGCACGGGTGGCACACGACCTCGTGTGTAACTTTTTAAACATTTTAAAAGTAAGTGAAAATAATGCACTGTCACGTCATGTCATGTCTACATACAAACACACACGTTATACACAGAGAGAGGGAAGTTCAATTACTGAAAACACGGTGGCTAGGCAGGGAAATTGCGCACGCGCCTGCACCCGCACGCGTGCACAATTACGAACAGTGGCGTGCACAGACAACCCTGGGCTGGGAGCCCGCCACCACCACTACCACATATGAAGGACAATAAATGACATAATAATAATAAATAAAAGAAAGAAAATATAAATGAATAAAAAAAAATACAGAAATAAATAAATGAATAAAATAAGGAATGAATTAGGATAAAGGATAAGGATACATTAATTAATAAATGAATAAATAAATGAATGAATGAATGAATAAATGAATGAATAGATAAATGAAAGAATACATAAATGCAGAAATAACGAAATAAATAAATGTATGAATAAATAAAATAATAAATGACTAAATAAATACAAAAATACATTTAGTAAATGTAATATTTTTATTTACTTATTCATTCATTCATTCTCTCTTTTATTTATTATTATGTCATTTATCGTCCTCCATAACCACCACCATAATTACTTTAACTAATGAATGAATGAATGAATTTATTTATTTATTAAATAAATAAATGTTTATATTATGATGGCTAATCTTGCACTTAGGAACATTTTTGATTTATTTCAAGAAACAGTACAGTTTAATCGGCCAACTCAAAGAGTTTCTACACAATAAAGGCAAATGAAATTTTTTGGGGGGCAATTATTACACATTTTTAATTGAGAACTGAAGAATTAAAATGATTTGTCACTCAAATAGGGGCCCTTACCTGTTGAAAAGGGCAGACTCAAACACCTGCCCACTTCAACAGGTAAGGGCCCCTATTTGAGCCACCTGGAGTATTTCTCTCTTAGTGCGTGTGGAGTTGTTTGAATAAAGTTTGGAGGTTTGTAATACTGTAATTTACAGTAAGTATGTATATTTAAGGAAAAGTAAATAACTGATATGAATAACTGATTTTATAAACTAAATACCAAAAAAAGTTGTCATTGCCTAATTTTGATGTTATTCAATGTAGTTGACCAAAAAATAGAATAATTACATGGACAATATCATCAAAAATAACACTGTGACCAGTGTCACTTGTATAGTGTCAGCCTGTGACGACATTACAGGATTATGTTGGGAGAAAAGGTGCAAGGTTCACTTTCAGATTGGATTTTCATGATTTCAATTTAATATGTTTATTTAATATCACAATTTTTATTTATTGTCACTATTTCATAATTTCTTATCCATTTATTCTTCTGGCAGGTAAAGGATTCCACATTGAACATATACAACTATGACACATTAAAAATTAAAGCATATATACAGTATATAAAAAGCAATTTAGTGTTCTCTGACCTCTTGACTCAACTCTCACCCTTCGAAAAAAAGTTTTTCCACTTAAACCTGTTTTTGAGTATATTTTTTACTTAACCCAACACTTTTTAAAGAGGAAATATTACACCTTCAAACTACCTTACATCACCTTAATGCACTTCTTGACTACATATAAAACATACTGTAAATACCCCGGTATACACGAGAACAGTATTTCTAATTTTCCTACCACTGGCGGTACATGTACCAGTTTGAGAACCATGGCTAAATCATTGGAAAACATCCTTTATCAATCCAGTATGATGTCGTCACTGCTTAAAAACAAACAAATACAGTTTTCTAAACACAAATATGAATGGATTTTTCAAAATACATTTTTTATAAATGGATCATTTATAATTTTTTTAATTGATATTCCTATTTATATGACATTTAATTGGATATATAGGAAAATAATGATGTTAATGTTCTTTTCTTATATAAAGCATCATTTGTATGTAGGGATAACGTTCATTTTTGTGACGTATAAAGTACACTTTGTGTCTTTTTGTTTCATATTTATCTTACATATCTTCATCTATATGCATTTTATTCAACATGTTTAAAATAATTGGTCATTTATGATTTGAAAACTTATGTATTGATACTCTCTTACCTGTGTTTGTCTTTGCTGACAGGGTCATGACCCCTGTGAAGCAGCGTCAAGAGACAAGACCTAGTTCCTGGAGCAGCACTGCCCACTAGTGACACGTCACACACATTACACTTTACAGTCTCGTGTTAATTTATTGGGAGCTTGGCAGACACAACATCACAGTATTCCCAATGTTATTTTCTTTAAATATCTATAAAACTGTAATAAAGCAAAATTCACTTTCAAACTACGAGATGCATGAATGAATGAATGAATCAGATTGATTTTCATGATATAACAGGTTTGTCACAGTCTGTCTAATGTAAAGCTGAGATTTCAACCAAACAGTTGAAAATACTTAAATCATGTAAAATAAACATTAAGCAAATGTATTTAAAAGGTACAGTAGGTAGGATTTTTTTGCTTTATTGATCAATATTTTCACCATAACCTTTTAAGATAAATGTAAATTAAGAGTTTTGAGAGAGACAAAAACAACAATACGGCGACCAAACAACCTCCGACTTAATCTGTGGAGACACAGGAGGCTTTTGACCAATCAAAGGACACGTCTGAGAGACGTGTCTCCTATTGGCTGTTCAAGGTCCCTTCAGTGGGATCAAAAAAAAGTTGAATGTAATGTTAACATAGTTATACATTTCTGAATTTTGGGGCCATTTCATTTGAATAAATTCACTAAATTCATTTCAATAAATTTTACCCACATTTTGAAAAAAACTGGGTCAAAAGTAAATGTGTATGTATGTGTGTTGTATTATGGGACTTCGTTCACTGAGATAAGCAGCAGGGCATTCATTTCAAACTTGTTTTATGCACATATCAAAAAATGCAAACAAAATCTCCAATTTTAGTCGGACTAAGACAATAATTTGTTTTGCTTTTCTTAATGTCATGTAAACACATTAGTCCGACTAAACCCTTGCTAGTCAGACTAACATACCTGTATAATGCAATTTATAGTCCGATTATGCCTGCATGTAAACGCTTAGTCGGACTGGAGTAGGACTTCCAGGTCTTTGACCCGGAAGTAGAAGGAGACAACTCGTATAAACTGCGCTAACTGTTGCTAGAAATCATACGGCAGCGAAGGCGTCTTTCTTCGGACATACAAGGACATTTTAACATAAAAACAGAAAAAAGTTGAATGCAATGTTAACATTTTTCTATTTTTCTGAATTATTTTCATGAGATTCGCGTACAAGCACCAAAAAATACAATCATCTAAACTGTCACGCAGCAAAAACAAACAGAGATCTTCAGAGACAGATATTGTTTCTGGTCATGTGACACGTCTGAAACAAGTGTCTCCGACCGTGCTCCATTGAAGAGAGGAGCTTGGGGGGGAGGGGGTGGAGGAGGATGAGAGCGGCGATCCTGAAATGACAACATTTTCACAAAATGGAGCTAAAACTCGACAATCAGCTATTCTTCTTGGCAACCTGCCTACTGCAGCTTTAAAAGGAGACGTCGGCGTTTGCCACAGACTGTCCTAAAATGTCCGCTGATGCGAGACTGACGGAAAACACGCAGAAATGTCCCAAAGTCAAGTCATGTTTTGTACCTGCAAACACACACGTGACCACGTCTACTGCTCCTCACCTCCGTCTTCACCTGAGCGACGACGCACTGTCCAGTTTCACAAGTGCTTACATGAATATGGAGGTAAGTGTAAGTGTAATGTAATGTAATGTAATGACGGGTGACCTCCTCCTGGAGGAGACCCCCTCTTTAAATGAAACGGACCCAGCAGGGGGCAGCATAGAGGCGGAGCTGGGCCTCAGCGACTGTGGCTGCTCTGCACCGACGACGAACACGTCTCCGAGTGTAAACGGCGTCCCTCTCCGTCGCGTCCTTCCTAGCCGACGGTGGGTTCCGGGGAGCTGGTGGAGGTAGACGACGCAGAGGTCAGCCGCTCCCTGCCGTTGGACGCTCCGCCTCCGACCACCTTCCACTGCAGGATGCACATGTCCTTCCCGCCCATGGAGAGCAGGTGGGAGTCGCAGTGGGTGAAGCAGACGTTGGTGACGTGGCTGCCGTGGCCATCGTACTTGTGGCTCGGCGCCTGGAGAGAAAACCAATGAACGGGAAGACTTTTGTTTCAATGATTGTTTTCCTGTTTTCCGATCAGTTGAGATCAAAGGCAGATGAGGTTTCCATTCATTTTCAATGGGGGAAAAAAAGACAGGAAACAATATGAAGGTTCCTGAACATGACGAATGTTTTGTGGTATGAACTTGTGAAAGTGGGTGCGTTGTAATGTAGCAAAGTACAAATACTTAAGGACAAAATTCACGTATCTGTACTTTACTTTTTATTTATATCGCCAGCAACTTTTACTTTTACTCCACTACATTTCCTCTTATACTGTCTTTGTTACTTGTTACTACCAAATTGAACCCACAACCTTCCAGTTGAAAGACCACTCTCCATACCACTGAGCTACCATGGCTCAATCAACTCCTCACTTTTTTAATACTTTTACTTCTAAAACTTAAGTATGTTTTATTTCATAAAATTCCTTTTGATACTTAAGTACAGTAAATGTCATATACTTTAAGACTTTTACTTAAGTAATATTATAAAAAATGTGACTTCAAAGTCAGTTTCTCGTTAAGATACTTTTTTTTTTTAAAGGTATTTTTACTCAAGTATCAATTTTAGGTACTTCGAACAAGACTGTGTAGGAGGAGATAGAGACCAACACATAATGGTGGAAATAAGAAAACAACAGTAAATATTGCTGCTGACTCTGGTTGTTAGCTGCTCTCTTTGGTATCCCTTTGGTTTTTCAGGGCAGGACTTTAGGGGGCGCTGTCCAGCCACTTTGGGCCAAGTCTCATCTCAACTTGACAGTTCAGAGGAAGAAAGAGTTCACATATTTCCACAATAACAACTTCCTATTTCACAATAAATAAATTCCTCTATCCACCCCCGTAAAGGGATAGTTCACTTTTTTTGAGGTGTGGTCACTGTCACATACGCCAGTATTTAACCACATTTTCCATAAAAATTGGGCGAAAAGTAAATGTCAGTGTGTTACATTATGGGACTTAGTTCACTAAGGTAAGTAGCAGGGCATTGGTCTCAAGCAAAATCTCCATGACATTCAGTGCGTTTACGTGCATATTAAAAGTCCAGTTTTAGTTGGACTAAGACAATATTTTGTTTTTCTTCATGTCACGTAAACACGTTAGTCCGACTAAAATCCAGTTAGTCTAACCCCTAAAATACACTGGTTGTGATACACCACTCTGATCTGCACAGCTCCTCCTGCTAACACAGCTTACATCTCCGTCATGTGGCCGCTAGGTATTCCGGGGATTAGTCGGACTAACATATCTGTATAATGTGATTCATAGTCCGATTATGCCTGCATGTATACGCTTAGTCAGACTGGAGTCAGACTTGTCGTTCTGTGCATGCACCAAAATGTTTGACCCGGAAGTAGAAAAAGACGACATATAAGCTGCTGTGGGAACACGGCGACCACAAGAACCACATGCTCGATCGACGGTTAACGTACAGCATGTGCGAAACCTACAGAACCACAACACCATCCGCTGTTTGTTTTTCTGTGATGTTAAGCTCAACAGGAAACAAATTCAATACGCGCTAGCTTATAGAGAGATACAGTGCCACCTACAGAGGCGGAGTCATACGTACACAGCCAATAAATCGATTTTCTCAGACGCGGCAAGTTGTCCAATTGCCTGTCATAGTCAGACTAAGGCCTGATCTCTCTAAACTGTGCATGTAAACGTACGGCTGTGAAAAATACTCTGTGACATTTTATTTATCTATTTCTATTTGTTCACTGTAACCTGCTTGTCATGTGACTGACATGTGCCTGCTGATCTGTTGCCAACCATCAGGTGAGATGAAACGTGAAAAGAGAAGCGAGGAACTGTTGAACCGCGACGTTTTTGTACAAACAGAAAAATGTAAAGCAGGAAGAAAACGTCTCTATGTGACAGAATGTCAAACAATCCACATGATGAATATTTCACACATGCTGGAGCCCAAAAACCTGTTCTTCCTCTTTGTGTAAGAGGGGGATCGATGTGCTGCTGGCACATCCACAGAGTTTTACCTTGGGTTTAGGACACGGGTACTGGAAGAGGTGGACTTTACAGAAGTCGTCGGCCACCGCCACCATCCTCTCACTGTGAGAGCGACACAGTGCGTTGATGTCCGTGCCGTCGGAGCCCTCCAGCCACACGCCTGCGACACAGGAAAATCATCATAATCATTTCACGTGAAGAGAAATGACTGCACATGGGGGGGGATAAAAGGACAAAGACGCCAAAGACACTTGGCGTTTCTCACCCATGACGTGGAAGCCCAGCACACACGTGTACGAGGCCCACTCTCTGTCTTTGCTCTCAAAGCGGTTCCTCAGCAGTTTACAGCCTCCTGCGATGTCCCCTGTGAAAACACCAGAGAGGCTCTTTCACAATAAAATAAGCCGGTGTGCTCGAAATTGTGCTAGGTTCTGAAATATTCTACTCAAGTAAAAGTACCACTGTTCTGATAACATGTGTACTCAAGTAAAAAAAGCAGTTTGTTTAAAATTTAAACTAACTTTAGTCAAAGTTCCTTTGGGGTTGGGTTTTTTTTTCTTGTGCCATGCACTGTTTTAAAGTGAATGTTAATGAGTTCATTTACCCAAAAATGAGCAGTAGGTTCATGTAAATATTAATAAGACACTCACAGTAAAGGATCTCGTAGTCCCCAGAGTTAGACATAATGTACTTCCCGTCCTTGGACCAGTCCAAGTGAGTAATGAAGCTGGAGTGACCCTGAGGACAGAGACCAACACATGCAGCGATCAGCATTTGGTGGCCCGTGGGCCAAAACTGGCCCGCCAGCATCAGTATCCGGCCCCTAAAAGTAAACCAAAACGACAAAATAACGACTGTGCTTGTTTTACTCACGTTACACTTCCCAAAGCGCGTGTAGCGCCGCCCACTGTCCGTCACGGTGTAGATGTAGATGAAGTTGTCGTGAGATCCGACGGCTAAAAAGCTGCCATCTGAAAAACACACAAGGCCATTTAACACAGTTTAAGACGACGGCCATGAAGTTATTAAATGTTTATTACTGCTTAAGCATGATAACAAACTGTTACAACACGTTAATAATGTGTTCAATAACGGCTTTTTCATGATTATCACGGTCGAGTGTGAGATAAACAGTCCACACATTACATGTTTAACACACTATATTAACGTGTTAAGTTATTAAATGTTTATTAATATTGACTAGAAATTAAATAAAAAATGGAAATTAACCTTTTAATTATCTAACTGCATTTTCAAAATGCCTCAATTTATTTAATGATTAATAAGGGGGAGGAGTCACTGACCCGGTGAGTATCTCATGACGGACAGCTGCTCGTTCCCATCTGTGGATTCAGAGACCACGTCCCTGGTCAGCAGGTCCAGGACCATCCACCTGTGAGAACACAGAGGATTTCTGTGACTTATGTTCACATTAACATCCTTTCCATAAAGTTTTTCTTTATGTAACTTTTTCTTTTGCGCTTTTTTTGCGTTTCCTTACTTTCCTGTGCTGAGTCCGACTGAAACCACTGATCCGTTCGGGCAGAAATCAGCGCAGAGTCCATACTCCTGTCAGAGACACGAGTGTCAACGAGTGCTGCTTACAAAAAGCTGTTTTTTTATTATTCATGGTAAATGAAGTGAGCACATGAAGTGGAAAACGGCCGACCCACCTCCAGGCTGATGCACCAGTCCAGCTTGTGCTCCTCTGTGTTCCACAAACACACCTGTCGGTCGTGGCCACAGGTGATGAAGATGTTGTGGGAGGGGTGAGTGGCCAGTCCCCACATCTCGTCCACATGACCCTGACACACACACACGGAAGAACGTCCAATATAAGTTGTTGAAACTCATATAGTTATGATTATTCTGCCTGTGTTTGGTCTCTGTGATCAGAAACGATGTAACTTTGCTTGTGTTGTTTTATCTGAAAACAGGCTCTGTCAAGCAAAACTATCAGACCTGACTGAGGGAGCATTTGTGTGTATACAACAGCAGTGCAGAGGGCGGGTGGAGACAAGAAGCCTTTAACCTGTTGATTTTTTTTTGAGCAGTAGAATTCACTTCACTTAACCCTACGTAACAGGTGTGAATGGGCGAATGGCAAACATCTGTAGTGTAAAGCAGCTTTGAGTGACTAGAAAAGTGCTACGTGAACGCAGACCATTCACCGTTCATGTGACGGAGTCAGTAGTTGACTAGGGGTGGGAATCACAGGGTAGCTCACGATACGATACGATACATGGTCCACGATACCAATAATATCGCGATGCAACGAGTCTGTGATAATAATTGTACGGCAACACAATCATGCAGCAACACGATATTGGTCTATAATAAAGTGAGTGTATAAAGTCTATGCATTGAATGTGGATGGAGCATCTCTTAACGTAGCTTTCTCCACCCCCAGGATAATGGTGGTGGAGAAAGCTACGCCGTAAACTCCCTCTTCTTCCACCAGGTTTAATTTCATTCATTTCAGCCAGTCAGTGCCACCATGAGCACACATGAAGTAGGATTTACAGCCCTATTATAGAACTATGTACCTGCACGATGGCCACAAATGCTCCAGAGAAGGTTCCTCTGAGGATCGCATTGCGCGTCGTACCAACCAAGAATTCCTCCCCATCCACGTCAGCGATGGTACGGACTGCCCCAAACTTTTCTGGAATCTGCCCAAATCACCAACATGAATCAATAATCCTGTACTGTGAGTGTGATTACGCCGAACTTCCCACCAGCAGTGTCTCTCTCTCTCTCTCTCCCTCTCTCACACACACACACACATACAGCTGTGGTTCACCTCACACTCTCTCTCAGGTGCCAGGTCGGCGCTCCAGCGGATGATCTTGCGGTCTTTCCCTCCCCCGCTGAGCAGACCGCCGCCCTGCAGGGTACAGAGGGTGAACACGCTGCCTTCGTGGGCTCTGGTCTGACGCATTATCTGGAAGGTTTCTGTGGGAAGGTGACAAAGGAGGGTCAAAAAGTAAGGAAAACAAAAAAGTGATTGAAACAATAAAAAAATGATGACAACCGTTCTAACTAGGGAATCAAGAAATGGGACTAAATTGTGAGAACTGAAGTATCTGGACCAACATTGCTGCTATTAATATTTATGTCACATCTAGTTTTGCTGACATTTTACGATTTATAACAGTCCCCTCAAGACGACTAAGCTGCCGAGGTCAGGCTCTGTAATATTTACTTCATTAAACACGGTGGACAAGCCCATGAACGTTTGGGCTCACTTTACTACATTTTGGAAAAATTGCAGTGACTTGTATCGTATGTAAAACGGTAAAGTAAAAGTGAAAAGTAAAATAGGCAGCACGAGCAACCATACAAAACTATTTCTGATTTACCAGCCTATAAAGGTAAACTGGAGAGACAGTTAAAAAAAACCTTCATTTTAACTTTATTCAACAGGAATAAAATATTCTTTAAATTTTTCATGATGCATCTAAATTTTCTATACATTTTGGAAAGCCTCATAGAATAGCACCCATAATAACACTGATGATAAATATCAGTATTGATAATTATAAGCAGCACTTTTAGTATCGGTATCAGTATCAGTGTAGGCATCAATATCAGTATCAGTATCGGAGTCATTACAAGTATCAGTGTTAGTACAGGTGTCACTTTCAGTGTCACTGTCAATATCGTTATCAGTAACAAAATCACTGTCAGTATGAGTATAAGTATCATTATCTGTGTCAGTATTAGTATCAGTGTCTACTGTCAGTATGAGTATTAATATCATTATCATGTCAGTATTAGTGTCAGAATCAATGTCAGTATTGGTGTCAGTATCAATATTAATATCATTATCGGTGTCAGAATCAATTTCAATGTCAGTGTCCGTGTCAGTATCAGTATCAATTTCCGTGTCAGTATCAGTACTTGTACTTTAGGCTTATATCAGACATAATTGCCACACTGACCTTTGGCTCCTTTGCCCAGAGTCTTGATATCTGCAGCTGATTTCCCCCACGTCAAGATGTTGCCCTCAGAGTCTCCGGTCAGAACATCTCCAGTCAGACTGAACACGAAGCACTGGATGAACTTGGGCTTCTTGTATTTCTGAAACAGAGAGAATAAAACAAAGATACCTTTTATACATAATGCTATCACATTATAGATTGTTTTACAACAATGTTTTCAGGATAAAGAGATGAAATAAACTCCAGTGAGTCTTACTCCAAAGATGCCTTGTTTCTTGGTGAACAGTCCCGCATTGAGCGTCCAGAAGTAAACGTGGGATTTCCCACAGGTGATGATGTTGGAGCTGTCGCCTGGATTAAACTCTACTGCAAACACAGCCTCGTTGGTGCTCTGACAACACACACACAGAATAATGTACAGTACAGTACAGTAAAATAAAAAAGAATGAATAAATAAAGTCGTTTTTGTACAAAAAGTTTGCAGAAACAGTAGCATTAAGCATTTTAATGTACTTTTTCCCAGCTTTTCCCCCCAAAAACCAAATCTATTCAAACGTTTCCCGACTTTTTTGTCTTAGTATATTCAATACAGTATGTACACAAACTATTTGGAGTGTCATTTTTTTTTTTTGAACACAAAAAGCTCTATTCATGGCTGCACCATAAAGTGGCATACGGACTCTGGGCTGTGAGGAGGGGGTGGGGGGTATAATTATCTTGTTCCTGCTCGATGAACTTGTATGTTTGTACAGTGTGGGTCAGCGATGGCCTGTCCAGTTCAGAGTTTCCTCCACACACACACACACACACACACACATACATACAGGACTGGATGCTACCTGCTCTAAGATATAATCTCCTGCAAGAGTCCATTAAAATGATGATTTACAAGTTCAAACAGCCACCTATGTATTTCAACGGCAGCATTACAGAACACAGGCATATATACATACATCTATATATACATATATATATATATATATACACACACATATATATATATATACACATATATATATACACAGCTGGACAAATTCCCTGTGTAAAATATTTACCCTGTTGCCATGACAGCCACAGTTAAATTGCTCTCAGGGAAGTTGTGGCGATTTGGGATAAAAGCCCATAAAAGCACAGGAGAAACACACACGCACACACACACACACAGCCCCCACCAAATCTCTCCAAACAGACGTCCTTTGTAGAAAGCATCTCGACAAAGTCTCAGCGCTGAGCAGACCATTCAAAAAACTTCCATCCGTTTCCTCTGTGAGAGAACGGTGACATTTTGTGAAACCCCGCGGCGACCGATCGTGTCACACACTTCACCAGCTCAGCCCGAACACTGCACAAGAACATCTTAATGGTTTTAATCAATAATTACACAAGAACCTCTCGACATCATGTGAAATCATCAATCATCATCAGTGATCCACATGCAGACGAGTTGTCCTATTTACTGAGGATTTGAAATAAATGTAGCACATCTCTAAACCCAACTGAAACACCTGAATTCAAAACTTAACTTACTTAGGTGTGGCCAAATGCCTTTGTCCATACAGTGCATGTTAATTTAAAATCTTATTTCATGTAACAGCAGCGCGAGTAGTGCTTTGACTCCCCCGGATACTAAAGGCAGGGGAAGCCAGATCCGATCGCATGCAGGCGACTAGATCACAGAGAATGGATGTTAATACCAGACCTGAACCCCAATTTGATGATTTTTGTGTTTACCTTCACTTCCGCGTGCTTGACGCCCTTGTTGCAGTCCCACACTGACAACATGTGCTCGTTCGAGTCGTCGATGACACACAGGAACACTCCCGAGTCCTGGAAGAACAGTGAGGGTCAGTTTTAAAACGTGGCCATTTTCAGTTTAATGTATATATTTCAACAACTTTCTAACACAAGCACAGTGCTTTGGAGCTGGGACAAGACACGGTTTTATCCGGCATCACATTAAAAAGCATTCACATGAAGTTAATTGTGGTGAATTTCTGAAATCAGGACAATCGTGAAGGGGGAAAATCAATAATATTTCACCTCTCCAACATACAGTTCTAGGCATTTATTTTAAAGTGCCACAACGGGAAGCCTGCACTTTCACTCCTCATGATTTATAATGATCTTTTTTTTACAAATATTGCAATAACATTGTCAATTAATCTTTATTTTTATTCTGCTTGAGAAAGCCTCAGATGGGGAGTTCTTCATGTGTCAAACACCTGCACAGGAAGAGTTCGGTTCCATTGTTGGCAGTCTAAGGAAGACCTGTTTCAAATAAAGGCTCGTTTCTCAAAACAAGTTATACGTCTATATATACTGTATATATATCTATATACTGTATAGACATGGGACTTTAAGGGTGTGTATGTTTTATTTTAAACGACTCACAGCAAAGGAAAATGCAACCGATCCCACTCCCCTCTGGAAGCATCCCAGGCCGATCTGCTGCAGCGTGACCAGAGAGGTGGAGTCCCAGATATGAACACAGGGCTGCAGAGGCTGAAACACACACACACTTTGCTTACATCTTCCTTCAGCATATGGTGACTGTTACCATTTCCAGTTCCTTGAGCCAAAATTCAACAGCTTTTTCTCCATACCTCTACAGTCTGAATGAGACTTAAAGCTGCAGTGTGTATCTCTTACTAATTGCAGTTGCTGTTATTCTTCTGCCTCTGTGTGACATTCATGCAGAGAAGTTACGTAATACTACTTATATGCTGCGTCTTTCAAATTACAGGCCACTGTCGTAATAATTTCAATTTCAAAAGCCCTCATTTAAGTTATAATGTCATGGTTGATGAATGTAAACCTGGATGCTGTTATTTAAACATCATAATGGTTAGTTTGTGCCAAATAAAAGTGTCTATTCCGGGCTTCAACTCCTCACACATGCACTGCAACAGAAATAGAGTATCTGGCATCGAAAGACGTTTCCAGAGGCCTGAAGAGGATGAGTGAGTTCACAGCAGCAGTCGTCACCTTGCCATCTTTGTCCACCCCTGCTGTCTGTCCAGATGCTACTCGCACTTTGTCGGGATGGAGGGTTAGACTGCAGGGACGGAAAACAATAAGTAACTGGAGTAAATTCAAAAAATAAACGGCAGTTTTTTTTATGGAATATGGCAGAAAAATAACAAAAGTGCTCTTTTCTTCCTCCGAAACCAAAATATACTGCTCCACATTTCCTCCTGTGTTCATATGCATGAATGTGTGCGGTGGGCGTGCTCGCAGACTGACCAGCGCACGCAGTCCGTGTGTTTGCGATAGTGCCGCTGCGTTCTGTTGTTGATGTGGTACAGCACGATGACGCAGGCGATGAAGTAGATGGCCTCGCCCGTGGGAAGGAAGTACATGTTGGCGCGGCAGTCCCGGCCCCGGTAGCCATAACTGACGTGACTGAGTCAAGGTGACATTTCGCCCCAATAATAGAAAACTGTAGGGACTGGCACATGTAGTACACTAGATGTGACCCCCCTGTATCTGGGGTCAATTTAACCGAGTGGAACCAAAATAACTGGCCCTTGGGGCACCAGAGTAATGGTACGGTACGGGTGGAGGTAGTCCCGCGACAGTCTGATGACGCTTTTATTTTTGTCCAATCAGCTTGTCTCTTCTTCAGCCTATTCTCATACCAAACTTGACGTCTTGTTGTCTGTTGTGTCGCAATCCATGTTGTTCTTCGATCACATCTTTGTGGTCGGCCATTGGGCACCAGCGCACACCCCACCATACCGTAGCAAACTGAACTGTGCCTTGATGGAAACACGGCGGCTTAATTTGGAGTATCCAATGAACAAGAGCAACGGGTACCTTGCTCAGGCCCTTGAACCTAGCAGGGACTTAAAATGGCAACCCTTGGGTCACAAGCCAAGTTCTTGTTCCGCTATTCCAGTATTCAGAATCTTTATTGGTTCATATTCATGTGACTATATACTGTGTCGTGCAGGCGCGTAGTCCCATATACAGTCAGTACAATCGGCCATCTTACATCACATGACTGTTCCTACTCGTGTTGTCCTGCTAACGTCTTAAACTCTAGTTCCGTAAAAAAACACCTTGTGCCTTATCGATTCATAAAAGACGAATGCGTGATTGATGACTCTCACAGATCTGTGACCCGTCCCTTCGCCTGTGGCTGCCACTTCTCTCACACACCAAACAGTGACCGCAACGGTGAAGTCAGCAGTCAGCGAACGTAGCCTCAATAAATATAAATAAACACGTGGCAGAACGCCCGTGTGACATTCTGGTAAAAGGATACACCCAGTCCAGCTCGAGTCTCTCTGTGGGCGGCTCCATCTTCAGGTCTTCATAGTTCTGGATGTTAGAGGGGACGTACATGGTGATGGGTCGACCGCGGATGAACATTTTGATCGACTGTCCTGGGAGACAAACACGGGAGAGAAAGTAGCGAGAGGCTGAAATTCAGGGATCAGATACGATACGTAGTAGTGGTCAAAAAATCACTAGATCAGATAAGAGAATGAGAAAATAGTAAAAATCCAACATGACTTTGATGTTGCATCAGCATGAAATGTGTAGTTAACAGCCTTGTATTTAAAAAGGTGTAACATGACTGATATCGGTATCAGTAAATCCAGGTTGTGATATCAGCATCAGACATTAAAAATGAAGCAATCCCTACTGCAAATAAAAAGCACTAGTTACTCCACAGAAGGGCCTGAAACTCGTCTATTCTCATGTAGCCATCGGGTGGCGACTCGGCTGGTTTTAAATGCTATGAGAAAATTAGCCTCTCACTTGCTTGATTACTTTTTCCTGGTGTCTATCACGAGGTCCAGCTTCTCCAATACATCATACATGACGTGCATTTTTAAGAAAATGAGACAATAGATAGAGAAGGGCATGTATTTGGGCGTGGACACCGTGTGATTGACAGCTACTACCATCCAATAGGGCAGGGGGGTCAAACTCAAATGACCTGGGGGCCAATGAGCATCTAGTCTGGTCAAGTGGGGGCCGACAGAGGAAAAAAAGTGGAAAAAAAGAACTATTTAGTTGCCGGTGGGCAATATATGATATTCATTATATTAGACAGAATTGCAAAGTAAAAGTGCTTGTTTTGATATAAAATGATTCACAATAAAAACATATTTATTATGCACAAAAACGGAGACTTAAATTCTAAATTTAGCAAATAATGACGAGGATAACTGTGATTAAAACAGCTCAAATATATGTAACTTCATGTTGAGTGTAATACATTTAATAAAGCAATGATTACAACCGAATGTCTTATTACTACACTACTACCCTAACCCTAGGGGGACGTGTGGTGGACAAACTCTTAGTATGGCTATGGTTACTTCTGGTTTCCGAAAAATAAACATGACATTGATATAAATACTTAGGTTAAGGCCCTTAAACCAATGAGTGAGTTGCTACTTGAGCCAAAAAACCTAGGACCGCCCACCTCCTCCATTTCAGCAGTTTGTTTATTTTGTTGGTTACTTTACTTCTATAAAAATAGGGTGAAAAAGTCACGATTGACCGTTGTGATCATAATTTGATCGATTGTTCTTCTTCACAATCGACTCTGCAGACACGTTTGTCGCCATCACAGTACGGTGGTGCCCATGTCCGGAACATTTTAGCTTCATTTATTTCAACATCATCATCACGGCCGTCTGCAAGACGATTCAGCATGAGCTGTGGAGACGCTAGCGAGGAGTGCGGCCGACAAAGATGGTAGCAATGGTTCTTCTTCCAATGTGACTTTCCCCTGCATGAGAAGAGCCGGAGAAGCAAAGCGACATAACAGAGGAGAGAACTTACCTTGGCTGTAGGTTCCTCTTCTGGACCCCGGGGATCCTGTGTGGGAGAAAAAGACAAAAAACAACAAATAAACAGAGAGATTCTCTCAGAAAGATTTATGACATTTGGACTTAAATCTGGTTTCCAGTTCTTCCAAGTTTCTTCAACGTCTTTAACCCTTCTGTTACCGTCCTGTCGTTGCCGACAGGATTTGACACGCGTGTGTTTGTGATATCTAGACAATTCAAAAACTACCGGAAAGCAGGGAAACGGAGCTTTGCACCCATATACTTGTCATTACGGTAGCCCCTCAGGACTTCCGCGGAGCGACGCACATCACGCGTTTGTGATGTCAGCTTCTCAGTACCGTAATTCCTAAAAGGCTGAATAACTGCCAGATATCGAAAGCGAAAGTTATCTTGGAAAATGGGGCAGAAAGAAGCACTCACGTGGACATTCCTACAGCCATAAAATCTAAATAAATCCAGGCGACCGGAATATAATGATGGTCATAAGAGGGTTAACTGTATGACCCTTAAAAGGTGGCAAAACACCAGAGAGTGTGAGAGGAAGAGACACCTGTCTGATAAAAGAGCGGGTAGAAAACAAACAAATGTGATCTGGCAGACACGGTCAGCTTTGGTATTTCATCAAAAGCAGAAGAAGACGTGAATTTGGCCTTCTTCTTCTCCTCCTCCGCAGAGCTGGCCATCCATCATTCCGTCAGGAGAGCTTGGCTAACCACACTGCTGTGGATGGGATTCCAGGCAGCGCCCATGGCCCAAACAGGCTCTGCAGTGTTTGGTTTCACTTGAGCTCTCTCGGTTTCTTTCTTTTTTTGAATCACGAGTTTAAAAAATGAGGTCCAAATTTCCCGTTGACTGATATTTCTGGTACGTTAAGCCACAAATATCGCTGGATGTCAAGATGATGGAATGCAGTTGTTTGTGTCAGCCGGGATCTGGGCAGGTTTCTCTGAGGGGAACGGTTGAACCGCTCCCATGCGTCGCTGTCAACACTTATTAGTTACCACTTCACTTATGTTATCACCGTATTTTGAACCAGTGACTTTATATAAAGATGGATGACACGTCGTCTCCTCCTCCTCCTCCTCCTCCTGTCAATGCTCAAAAATGAAGCCACTGTAGGAGCTGGTGAAGTCATTTGGAGACAGAGCCTACGTAGAAGTTCCACTGACATGAAACAAGTCACTTATAACTTAATAATTACAGAAATATGAACACACATCAGCCTTGCTGCGTTCCATATCTCTGGTAAAACCAGAACTGGAAGCGATGTCACTGTTCCAGCTGAAAAGTTGGAAATGCAAAGGGTTTTTGTCAGACCTGACCTTCAAGAGTTTTTATGCACGTTAACCCCCTCACCGACGCCACCCTGCCGCTTGTGCTCGGGCTATACTGAAAAAGGGGACAAAAACATCGTTGTACGATGAACACATTAAAACGTGTCAATGTGGGCGGAGCCTCTCAGAGACAGCGAAATTGCTCCAGGTCATCGGTTGGGTATGAAGCACTTTTGCAACAGCACGTCCATACCAAAATGTTAGTATTTAACCACGTAGTAGAAGAAGACGCAGCAAGAGCTGTTGTTTTTTTAAAATCGAATAATAAAACCCTGTTGTTACAGCTCTATGAATGTAGATACAATAAAAGGAATACATACAAGTAAACAAGTAAAGTAGTTTCAAATTTTAAATCCATTTCACTGCTTCTATGTTAAAACCTTTCTGACACTGAACTAAAGTCAGAATTTTTTAGCAAGAATTTAACAGTAAAATCACAAAATTAGATATTTGTCCACAACTTTTCAGCCTCTCTGTCGCAACATTTTCATTATTGTAAAACAGGCTGAAATAAACCATATATTAGGGGGTAATGTGAGAGCCGAATGGTCAGAGTTTGTCATTCCACTACTTGCTTTCCTCACGTAAATTGCCTTGTGGCTAAAGTATATTGAGTTTTGTGGCTCTGCAAGGAAACTGTAACAGAACCGTTAAATAAAGTCATACATTGTTTAAAAAAAAAAAGAAAAACCTCTGCGAGTTGTGTCATGACAGGTTTTCAACCCTCACGCTCCAATTACTTGACAACTCCGACTATTTTGAGCAGGTTTTCCACTCGCTGTGACTGGCAGAGGCGCTCACAGCGCTGTGCGACTCGGTTCTAAACAAAAAAAAAAAAAGCTGGCCTTACTATAATCAGAGCGAAGGCCAACAATCATGAAGCTACGCTAACCACAACTGTGGTCGGGGCTGGGAAATACACCCACTTCTGCACAAACGACTACATGTGCGAAACAGAGAGAGAGAAAAGCTCTGCCTGGGCACACGGACAGAAATGTAGTTCAAGTCAGGCCTCGGGAGAACTCGAGTCAGGAGGACGCAAGGAAAAACGTGGGAAAAATTCCCAAATGTAAACACACGACATGTGACGATGATCAGCGATGGCTTCGCAAATCACTGGAGGCCATTTTTTAACTAAATAGACGGCTGTGACTGTTCCAGGTCACTCAATCTGACCTCTGACCTCCAATAGCGTTATCGTACGCGATAGGAAAACACCTTTGCAGTGAGATGTGACCTGTTTGCCATTATTAGCATGGTTCCAGTACATTGATTTAATGTTTAAATGCAGGGTTTTTCCACCACTGAATAAGGTCACACGTTTACACTTATAGGGCTAGTTATCGCAAAATCGGTCGTTAGCGGGAGGCGGTAACGTCACATTGGGGGCGTGGTTAAATCTGGTTAAACCTGCTTAGGAAGGTTAAGTTTGTGATGTCGTTTTTATCGATATTCGATTTACAATCAAGATCGTGATCATGATTTTAAAGTCTTTATTCAAGGGTCTTGCTTTAATTCTTTTCCAAGTAGAGAGGCTCCGTTCCACATCGTGTGGAAAGTCTTTATCGAATTTGAGTCTTAATCCATCAGAATTTAAGACTGAAAACAGATTTTCACACTTTCTCCCGAGTCATCGGTCTTGTCAGCATTTCTTTGGCAGTTTGCTCGTGTTTCTACAAACCTGGATGGATGCATTTTGACAATTTTGACATCTCACACTACATCTTATATTCTATGTCTGTGTGTGTGTGTGTGTGTGTGTGTTACATGTTCTCCTGCCCAAGGACAACAGATGGAAACAGGATCACTCGGAGAGCGCGGACCTCCGCCAAGACGTAAACACTTTGTCAACTGTGTTTTACAGAACTTTTTTACATTTTGATCCACAGGATCCAGAATATATAACTTCACCTGCTTATAGCTGCTACAACATTCATCCTGATCTGTTAAGATGTTGCTAAAATGCACACATCGAAACATGTTCAAAGGGATGGAACCATGTTGCATTTAAGTGTCTAATCCTAATCCTGCATACGCACATGCCAAATTTCCTTTAAATTTCATCGTTTTTAAAGACGTTGTAAGTGGGTAGATTCTTCACGGGGTATATAATAGGGTGATCAGCGACCCGTCACAAAAAAATTCTAATTGATCCGTCAATAAACGGCAAAAACAAGAAAAACTCACCTAAAAACACAACTAAACCAACACCTGTGAATGTTAATATCGCGATACAGCGCTACAATATTATCACGATATTTAAGTCACACTATAGCAAAATACTGAGTATTTGCGAAATATGTTCGCATATGATCACACGACAGCTGGAGTGAGCGTGAGCACTTGGCACTATTTAGTGGACTGAAACGTATTTATGTATACATATATATATATATATATATATATATCGATAATTGGTGTCACAAAATATTGAAACTCATTCATTCAGTTCACTTAGTCTATTTTGTTATTATGTCACTTGGCAACAGACTGAAAAGAAAAGCAGATTTTTTTTCACTCCTGCGTGGCTTAGACTTGGCTACAATGCAATGTAAAAATGATAATTGTGACAATTGGAAAATGGAATGATTATAAAACAGTGCAAAAAAAAAAAAAAGCTCTGAAGGGACCATTGACCCCACATTAAAAGGTCTGGACAGCCCTGTTCTAAAGTGATGAACAGAGCGTTCAGTTTCAAGTGAGACGGAAAAGACAGATATATTCATACCTGCGTTGGCGATCAGATCCTTCGCTCGGCTGTGGAGACAGAAAACAACCACGTGAGACAGACGCGTGACACAAATCACTCTCCACCAGAGTCTGACTTCACATTCAGATGTCGTATGTGTCTGCGCGTTTTTCCGTGGGAATGGAATCTTATTATTATTATTATTATTATTATGAGTATTATTTATTATCATAATTATAATTCAGGCAGGGCCCATCATTCATTGTGTTCCACCAAAGTGTCCCTTTGATGGGATGAGATACGTGTGGCTGCGGCTGCAGCAGCAGCAGCAGCAGCAGATGTAGGAAAAAGTGAGCAAGTGTGACGGTGTGACTGTTGTGGCGGTGACAGCTGTGAGTGATGGAGGGAGCGTGGCTCACTTCTCCAGGCTCGGGGAGCGGGTGAGGAGGTTGGCCGAGGACGCCGCCTTCTTATCCAGGCGCTTCCTCTGCCTCTCCGGGTTCCCCAGTTTCTCGCTGTTCCTGCGAACCCTGCAGCACCACAGGAGGGGGAAAAAAACAACAACAACTGGATTTAGCTTTAAGGAGTTAACAAAAAAATTAATCCAGGCAGTTAATCCAGAAACACATGGACACAGTTATTAATGCATGCAAAGTATTCCGTGAAATACCAGCGTCACACATGCAGGGACCCATGCTTGTTGTTTTTAAATCGTATTTTTTCCATTCAACACCCAAAACCATATTTTTTTGCGTGTACTAGTAAAAGTATTCTTTTTTTAATGTGTAAACCAACCATTTCCAAGAGGATTCTGTTTGATATGATATGTCATTTCATAAATCTTAGGTAAGAAAGTTGGAAAAAAGTTTGGCAAAAGCATTTGGCAACTCCCAGAAAATATCTGTTGGATCATATTGGGCCTTAATTTACAATACGGAAAACATGACGGACGAAAGACGATCTAGTGATCGAGACCATAAACTGCTCAGAAACAAGGTTCACTAATGGTATAAATCAGGTTATTACAGTGCAAGTAGGCTCATTCTCTCATAGACAAACCAGAGAAGTCGCCCCTAACGGCAGGTTTTTTGGATTTACTGTCTAATTACGTCCATTATTTTTGACTGAAAATGTGATTGCAATATGATTATTTTTTCCCACATAATTACTCTCATTTTCATCTGAATCACATATTTAAATTAGATTTTTTTGCAGATCCATGATTAAGGGATGTTTTCTTCCATCTGTCGGGACAATATTTAATCTGAAATGATCATTTCACACACATTTGGGCTTTAAGAATTAAGAAATTTGAAAATTGCAGAAGTTCTGAGTAACTGTTCCGCCCTACTTTCAAATATACAGTCAGTGATCATATAATGCCGTGACTATGTTCCTCCATCTGGGCGACAAGCCTTATGAGGATATGTTTAAGAAGTAATAACAACCCTGTGTTTTCATGGACTGACATTACGGGGATTAGCATCTAAATCCCTTTCTTAAAAACTAATCCCTCGTTCATGACGATCCCGCGTTACCAAAAAAAGGACGGTAACACGCGGAGAATGTAACCTCATCTACCGTGTTCATGTCAGCGCGGTGAATAAACGTCCGCCTGTAATCGAAGAGTCCCCATGATAATCCACGCGTTTCCTGTGTCACGGCAGTGAATCAACACATCCAGGAAGTTACATTGCTATGCCTATTGTTAAATAAAATGGCAAAAATAATCGCTCTACCTCTACTTTAAAGCCACGACAGAAGAAGAAAGCCCCCGAAAAAACACCGGCGTGCACATGCGAACACACACGAGACACTGTGCTTCCCAATCACTGTCAGAGAGAGGAGGAGGTTAGAGGAATAAATCACTCAGTTTAAGAGATCCTTGAAAGAATTCAGGTAGATTATTAAGGTATAAAGTTTGTAAAAAAAAAGAAAGAAATAAACAGTAGATTTTTCTGTTTGTGCAAAAACCCAGTTGAATTGCAGATTGCAGACTGATGTTGTGATGAAACAAAAGAAAACGGCTGTTAAAATGCCATTTATTACTAAATTCATGAAGACAAATATTAAATGTGGCTTAAAAATGTGGTTTAAAACTCTCTTGGATCTTTCAGGGCTGACGCTTAACGTCGTCAAGTCTACACCGATCACAGATCATGAGATTTTACTTTTATACTCAAATATAAAGGCCACGTTATTGACGTGATTGAGACCAACTGCTGAATAAGTTTTTAGTGACGTTTAATATCTCCAAGGCCTTGATTTTGACACCGTCACACTTTTAAGTTCCCTGTGACAATTATCAAAGGTGATAAATATAAGTAATAAATAAGGCCTCCCTCACGACTGCCATTTTCTAGCATATTCCACAGGGATGCTCACACTTTAATGCGTTGTGACCGCAGCAAAGTTGTCCCGTAGAAGCCCCCCCCCTTATTCTCCCTAACCCTAATCCAACCCCATTTCATACGTGACGTGTTCAATTACCCCGACATCACATTTTCCACTGGCCTCCAACCTCTGTTTGCCTTGCAGCTAATCTGGGAAATGTCACTCAGCGTGGACGAGTGCCACCATTATGTTTCCTCGGAGGGCCCCCTCCTCAAACACACGGAATAGAAAGCACATGGTAGGACGGAGTGAACAAGATGACAGAACATGTCATCTGCCTCTGGTGTCCCCCCCCCCCTCCACCATAACGCGGCGTAATCACACCCTGGAGACCTGACCGTGACAGATTCATGCGAGGGTTTGCAGCTCAACTGGGTTTTATAGTCACACAAGTCAGAATCAGGAGGATCAGAGAGAGAGAGAGAGACAGAGATTTGATTCGTCAGACAAAGCCATGCCGTCAATCACAAGAAAGAAGTTGATTATGGAGGCGGCACTGGTGGTGAGGCGAGCTCACGCACAGAGGCGTCTTTAGTCCTTCCTGGATGGGGGACAGTGGTCCGCAGCGGGAGTTCAGGTTCTGGTCTGAAGCTCTGAGCGAGGCTGAGGAAGAGCCCACCACCTCCTCTGGAGAGCAGTTTCCGTCGTGGGACTCCTCTCTCTGGAGGCCTCTGATCGTGGTGGGCTGGATGGGCTCCTCCACTGATGACGTCCAACTCAGCTCCTTCTCCTGCTCCCCTCCCACTTCGTCATCTTCCTCCTCGTCCTCTTCTTCCATACCGGGGACGCGGTGCAGCTTGGCGCGTGTCGCTTCGACAGGATGCCCCGGGGGGAGTGCGTCCTCCAGGTTCAGGCTCTGGACGCGACAGTGGAGAGGAACCTTGTCCTGACCAGCATCCCCTCCTTGGAGGACGGACTCTGTCTGTGTTGACCTGTCCACGGATACTGGTCTGGGCTTTGTGGACGCCGGGCTTCCTATGTGGCCATTGGTATTGGTCACAATGCTGCCTGACAGTTGGCTAGAGATGGTTAAGATGTTGAGATCGACACAGAACAGTCACATAGACAACATACTATGAACACAGGTGGATTTGTACAGAACAACATGCCTCGAAACAAAGCTATTGAGCTCGATCCAGTACCTGGAAGTAGAAGAATGATGGATCCCATCGATAGCTGAGCTGGAGGACAACTTTCTGCTGCTGGTGCATCCATCTGGGCAGCACACTTGATTGAGGACACGTGCAGCTCCAGGGTTTACTGTGGAGAGATGACAGTCATTATGTCAACACTACAGTGCATCATCGAAAGCAGGAACTCTGGATGTTCTTTGGTGCCGGGACCAACAATATTGGGTTCCTGACTAACAAAACCTGGAACTGACCATGAATATAGAGCGAAATATGTTATGTTATATGTAATATTTATTTATTTATTTATTTATTTATTTAAGACACAGCCATTTCCAACTGGAGACTGAAGATTGCGTCGCTTTGTAAACCACTTACTCCCCCGAAACCAAAGCCCATAGAGAAAATAAGAGATTTTAAATCATGGCAAACAGGAGCTGTTGATCCACTGCTGCCTCCATTGCTACGTTTACATGCCGGGTTTTAGACCCTTCGTTCGGATTTACCTAAGTGACAGAAACAAACCAAACATGGCGCTCCCATGAGCACAAAAAGTGAGTATTTTAATTTTTAGTCTAACAGTAACGCATTCTTAAGATATCACTAACTTAAATCGGTGTAATCTCTGCTGGCAGCCAAGTTCTTGGACAAGCCTCCATTCAATGCATCTATCCATTTAATCTTAACAGTGTGAAGTTGAAATTACAATTTACTGTGAATACTGAGTGCAAGTCATATGTATAAAGACTCCAAAACTCTGAGAATACTTTGTTATTTGGCCGGTTATAGAACTGGCAACTAAAAACACAAGGTACCACCATTACAGAGCAATTAGCAACACACCTGCAATGAGCTGCTGTTTCAGTAAAGGCAGGAGTTGGTCGTGGAGGCGGATCCTGCGTAAGGCGTCGGCCAATGAGGACTTCAGCAGCGTGATCTCATCTTCCTGCGCCTGCAGACGCACCTCCATCATGGACGCTCTGTCTGGGAACTCAGCGCTGCTGTCGGCGGAAACATCATCTACAAAGAAAGCACAGGGAGCGCGTCACCAAACATGAAGCGGCAGAGACGCAGGGTATTAAGCCTGACTTTATGAAGCCGGACTAAGTCTGTCCGCACGATCTCCAGTGGTACGGCTCATTCTTCCTCCAACGAGGCCTTTGTCGGTCACAGTGAATCATCGTAAGTGAAGAAAGCCTGTCGACAATTTAGCGGGGACAATCACAGATGTTTCGAGCATTTCGCTCACACAGAGGAACTGTCCGCAGCTCCTCAAAGGCTCTTTTGTGAGCCGAGAAGAGAAACAGTTTCGGAGTGTGTAGAACAAAGCTGGTTCTGGTCCAAAAAGTGTTTGTGTGTGTGTGTGTAGATGTGCATGAAATACTTCCCTCTGTTCTCGTGACTTGTGTCGAGAGCTGTGAACATCATCGGCGCTGTAGGAGGGAATGTTAGCTCTCCGGCTCCCATGATTACTCGCCTGCTCAATTGTCATTCAGCCATTTCAAGAGCTCTTCTCTAAGAGCAGTGCAGCAAAGCACAGCTGCTAATTGAGCGAGGAGTTCTGGGGAAATGGTTTGGTTTACACAGTAATAAGTAGGTAAGAGGTCCTTCGACACCACTTATCTTTGCCCGAATCCCTGAAAGCCTCATGGAGTCCATTATAGCGAAGACAAACACCACAACCTGGAATTACACTGTGCCGGTAATTGTAGTCCAAATCTTCATTTCCTCATAGATCTGCATTTTCTGGCAATTTACAAACCGGTTTTCACGCGCAGGACCAACATTGTTAAAATGTAATTGTGGCCCTAAAGGGAACAAGAGTAGAAAGATTACCAGGTAATGCATGGATTACTCAGAGTAAAGTGAACCTGTAAATCCTAAAATAGTGGCCTTCAAATTCCTCATCATCAGATTGTGCCAGGTCTTAAAGGGATAGTTCGAGTTTGGTCGTATGAGCCCCGTTCACATTAAAATAAGCGAGTATAAGTGGTTTTTTTTGGGTAGAATTGACAACAATATCATGGTACTCGGACAAGGTTATACTCTTTTGTATTTTCACCATATCTTCAAAATGCCTTTCCAAACAAAAAACTGAAGTCCCCCGCACCAAAGTCCACCTATTCCTGCGACAGTACACATTGTCTACCTAGCTAAAGCTAACTAGTAAAGAAAAAAAAAGCCACAAAAGGTTCTTTCATTTCGAATTCACACAAAGATTGTGCCGTAGCACAATCCCTGGCTTGGAAATATCCATTACACTCTCGCAGCTTAATTTATTATTTTAGTCTAATCTCTGCATTGCACTGCAGCTTCGCATGACAATGAATGAATGTTTCCACTGCACAAGTGAATGACATCATCACCTGTGCTGCTTCAACGCTACCCTGATTACAACCCGCGCTACCATCTAAGACATCTCAGCCACACGTTTGTCCGCCTGCTGTGTAGATATATATCACCACAAATAAAGCGATTCATACTGTCAACCACACAATTAGTTCAGCGAAAGTGGACTAACCTGCTGTAAGAGGAACAATGGTTAGATTCTCCTGAGAGCAACAGTTAAACCGTGCAAACGCGCACATGTAAGCGCACCACAGGTGTGCGTGCATACTTTTCACACTTCCTCCTTTTACGGGAAGGTTGGATGATTCCGACGTGTTGTTTACAGACGATACGTGAAGGTGTTTTGTTGCTTCGTGGCAACACCTGCAGTGTGAATGTGCCGTACAACAAACAAACAAAAAAAGAGAGAAAAGAGAGCTTCCATTCATAAAGAAAGACAAACACTGCAGCTGGTACCTGGCAGCTGCTAACACTACAACATGTCAGTGCCACTTGCCAAGCCAGTGATATGAAAGAAAGCAGAGGCCTAGTGCATGTTTCAGCACGTCACCAGCGCGATGATTCACCACGACCTCTCGCTCCGTTAGTGCAACCGCTTCGCTGAAACGGGAGGTTTCATCATCAGCGCTGTTGCGGAACGAGTGGAGCAGATCCATCTGGGAAGAGGTGGGAAAACGTTTCCCTCCACTGTGACGTGGATCTGCCTGGAAGTCGCGCCTGCTGATAATCCTTCACCACAGTGATCCGTGGCCGAGTGAAAACCCAGCAAGGATCACGCTCTGTTGGCTCAAAGTTTCCTGCGATACGGAGCCATGAATGTGGCATTCACTGCTGATCTGCAGCCAAATGTGACGATAAGCCACGTGTATGATCCGAGCAGAGACAAGAATATGCTGGAGTGTGGCGCTGTTGTTTAGACCTTTTTACAAATCTACACATTTAAGACAGGGATACATATGCTTTTTATTTAATTTGTGAGTGATTCCTTCTTCAGGAGCGTTTATATTAATATATATATATAACAGTGTAATGTGTTTATAATGTGGAAAATTAAAAATAAGGACTCAACAACAAGAAAACTGCCAAAGCGGAATAGATGACATGGGTTGATGTCTTTTGCCTTGTTCACACGCAGCCGTGGTTTCGCCTTCTTTCCACGTGCAAACTGAATTATTTTAATCACAGAAAACAGAGACCTGGAAACTGGAGATTTCTTAAAACTGTAAATTGGGCTACTAGACATGGGATGGGATGAAAATGTCATGTCAAGACTGGTTAAATTCATTCATTGTTCTATAATTGAACGAAAATATGCTTTAACAAAGTTTTTCTTCAAGATTCTTAAACATAAAAGGAAGGAGCCTTCGGCCCATAATCCATTTCAGTCAGTATCTACTGTATAAGCGTTTGTATCTTGTGCCCATTGCTTTCAGTGAACATTTTAAAAGTGAAAAATAAGAATAAAGTAGTTATAAATCATGGAATGACTGGAACGATGCAGACTATGCCTTGTGGCACGTCAAAATAAAACATTATGTTGACAGGTCGGACAACATTTTCAAGCCAGTCACATAAACTACTAATGATCCAGATTCAGATGTATTGTGATAATATCGTATACTGTCCCGTATCTACAGAACAGTATTAAGTACTTCCACCCACAGCTACAAAGAACAGAGAAGTGTCACCTTCACTAACGTTATTCTGTTAAAGCCTCTAATTACAGTAATCGACATACTGCGCCTCCTAAACTGTGAGTCACACACACACGCTCACTTCCTGTGATCATGACATTACATGACACACATCACCGTCCTCCATGTACCGTATAGACCGGCGTTGCCCAAACTTTCCACAGGAGGACCCACTTTTTAAAAGATGGAAGACTACAGTAGTGACAAAGCATGTTTGCACATCATTTAGTGACTAACTCATTTTGGCAAAAGAAATCAATTTCTAGGAGATGATTGGGGACCCAAAACAAATCTCCTCTGACCCATGTGTGGGTCCCGACCCAGACTTTGGGAATCGCTTACATAAAGTGTATTCGTGTCTCTCTATCTCATACCATCATGCAACATGGTTGTGTATGTGAACAAAGATAAGGTTGGTGTGAGGACTCTTCTCTACATGCGAGCAGCCTGCACAGGAAGAAGGAAGTGTCTGATGAAGTGATATGCTGTAAGTAACATGTTGGAAATTTCCACTGAGTATCAGTGTTTTATTTTACATAAAGTCCACTCCCTGTGTCTTGATGCTTATTAGAATCTGTTACAGAAGGGAAAAAAGAATAAAAGACTGTGTTGTTATTTCTTGAAGTTTATGTACCGTACAATTTACGCAAAAATGTATTTACTGAATTATTATTTTACGTTTTTTAAGTTTGAGAAATTTACAATTTAATTTTTTTCCTTAAATGAATATTGGTTCCAAATATTGTTATCTGCCTCGTTAATTAGTAATAATCGCCATCAATATCAGCCCAGAAAAACCAACATCAGTCAACTTGTTTGTTTTTTCAATAATTAAAAAAAGCTTCTTAATTTTTCAGCTTCTTAAATGTGAATATTTTCTGGTTTCTTTGCTCCACATAAAAAAGAAATCATTAAAACTGAATCATTTTGGTTTGTGAACAAAACAAAGATATTCGAGAACCATTTTACAGCAAACTAGTAGTTGGTTAATCGAGAAAATAATCTACAGCGTAATCGATAATGAAAATAATTAATAATAATAAAGGGAGAAGTTGCAGCCCTCTTTACAACAAAACCATTTATAATTATTTTATGATAAATCACTTTGAGCGGAAAAATGTTGAGCGGTGTTCCTCAAACCTCAGACTGACACATGTTCAAATGTCTTGTTTTTGTCCACAAACCAAAAATGATTCCACTTTAACGATTACTTTTGTTTCGTGGAGCAAAGAAGCCTACTGTATAATGGAGCTCCAATTAGAAAAACCTAAACATCCTGGGCTCTCTGCTGATTATCGCAGAACTTCATGGCGATAATACGACTCCAGGAAATTACTCTGACCAGACGAGAAGTAGTTTGACCCCTAACCCTCGATCTCTCTCCAGCCAAACCCATAATATGTTGATTTACAATCTCACACTTTCACATATGTGTGCCGACTTCACGACACAAGACATTGGGAAATGGTGTATTTTGTTAGCTTTGGACAGAACTGGCTCCCTTTTTCCCCATCTAGTATCATAATATCTGTCATCTGCAAATAAGAGGACTAATTCTCCCGGGTCTTCTTTGTTGATAGGAATGCAGTTCTGCAGGCTGGACTATGGGAAATATATGAACACACTCGACACATTTAAGTTTCCTTGTGATTGTCTTGGAATATCGTCAAATCCTTGCGTACACACACAATCAATTTTAGGCAATAATTTTGCACATCTTGTTGAAAGGGAAGGTCTACAAGACGCTAGTGAGACCTGCTATGAAGCATGAGAGAAGGCCAAAGATGCTGAGATTTTTTTTGTGCGCATGCCGAAGCAGATTTTCTCCTCTGTCGTCTCGTCTTTGCCTAGTTTCAAAATAAACACTACGGACTAGAAACACGGACTAGTGACAAAAAAAAGAGCGTCTTTACACGAGGTGAAACTGAAAGTGCGAGTACACGTTGATGGCACTTTCATTCAAAGTTCATACCATACCGAAAAGTCTTCGTCTCCTGAAGCGGTAGGACTGTCCTTCACTGGACATAAGGGGCCGTGAGTCCAAACACTTGATTCAAACACCGGAAAGTCAACACTTACTGTAACAAAATACTTCTGTCCATACACCTACGACGCAGGTTCACTGTTTATCTTCAACACAACTGGCACATTCATCACAATCAGACTCAGTTGCTGTACATCAACATCTGGTCACTTCTCTGGAGGAAAGAGCTCCAGACAGGAAGCTGGTGTTTCCTCTAAAGACAATGTTTATTGGTGAATTTGCCCTGAGGGGAAAAAAACAACAACACCCAATACAGTTAACCATCTACAAACAGCCTGGGTCAGTCTGCTGCCACATAAAAATTCTTAAAAGACAATAAAAGCCGGCCTTTGAGACGGGTAAGGTGTGAGGCCCTTTGATATTTACGTCAGAACACAGGGCATGAGGACAGTGTGGAGATGGGTCTGTGTTATAGTAGAGTCGATACTGAATGAATGAAGAGGCAGGACCACAACTACGCGGTACTTTCTGTTTCTGAAACCAGAAACCAGAAGCTGTCTCCAACAGCTTCTTATGTTTATCAGTGGGTATCATCGTGTTCTTCAGATGGACCAAGGTCAGAAGAATGTCTGGTTTTACTGGGAGTCAATAAACCTTATTGAACAAAATCTATGGCTGCAACTAATTCATATTTCCATAAATGATGTATCTGTCGATTACTTTCTGGATTAATCGATTGGTTGTTTGGTCCAAAAAATATCCTAAACCTGGAAATGATGATGTTCTCAGGTGTCTTATTTTGTCCACAATAATTACACATAATTCTCCGTTATATAGAACAAAGAAACCAACAAATATTCACATTTTAGAAAACTTGTTTCAGTTATGAAGTAAGTTATGAGTAATTGTTTTATCCCTAGATGACATTGTCCTTATTGACGACATTGGTGACAAACATTGTCCAAAATAAAATGTTGATACGATACAAGCACAGAGGACAGAAAATATTCACACATAAGAAGCTGAAAAATCAGACAACTTGTTTTAATTATTCATTAATCAACGAATCAAGTAATTGTTTCAGCCCTAAATAAGAGATAACTTTAGCATTTGTTGATATAAGAGCACTTCTACATGCACAGTGTGAAGAGAACTCAAGGAATTGGGATCAAATTTGCTTCGGGGCATTAAGATTAGACTCTGGGGTAAAGGAAAAAGGTCTAGTTCCAGCTCATGTGAGTGAGAGGCAGGGTACTGAAAGCCTGGACAGGTCACCACCAGTCTATTAATGACCCTTAAATGAGTCAGCGTCACCCTTAAATGGGAGTAAAAATATGTTTCAGAACAGGGAAAGGGTGTGTCATCACTTCTCCTTTGTGATTGGACAGAACCCAAGTCACTGGCAACTGTTCAATATCACTTCCTCTTTCTGTTCTTTCAAAAAAAGTGTTTTCCCCTCCCCAATTATTCATCAATATCACAATGGCGAAACGTTATGTTTTGACCACCACAATATCAGACTTCTATTAAAATGATCTTTTTATTTTATTAAGATAATAACAGTACATTTGCAAACCATAATAAATATCAAGCTACAACACAAACACCTATTAACAGACGCTTTAGAAATGCCACTTCAAACAGTGGAAACAACCACAGAGAGAGCGAGAGAGAGAGAACTGCAAGCATGATTGCTTTCCCACTCTGTTTTGAGCGCCTGGTTTTCTTGTTTTATCTTTATTTTTGTGTCAGTTACAAGCCAGGACTGTAGCTGAGTCATAGCTGTTTGGCACCGACTCAGGAGCAGCAGGAATTTGATCTACATAACATTCACAGTGACCGCAGCAGCAAAATTCTGCTCTTTATTCAGACTTCCTCACATCACAGAGCCACCGCGTGAACACGAACACGGCGAGTTTTCTAAATAACCATGAAAAAAGCACAGAGCACGTCATGCTTTTTGGCATTCTGCGACTGGCGATAGAATCATTTGTCATGTCCTGTGAATGCTCCTCTGTGTGTGAGTTTCCACTGAAGGCGTGTGGCATCTTCTACATTCCTGCCACGAAAAAAAGAAGAAGTGTGCAGAACGGCTGACAGGAAACGATGCGTTCGTGCAAATCGAACATGGCTATGGACTATGGACAATAAAATGGTTAAATACTGTTACGCAGTTTCACCCACAAAAGCAAAACATATTTCCAAGTGGTGGTAAGACGAGCAATAAATACGGGAGAAGGTTTCAGGTTCACCGTCCGTGGTGGTATAATAAAGTAATATTTGAAATGGAAGGTGTACCTCATAAAAATTCTGCCGTTAATACGGTTAGAACCACTTAATATGGCTGTCGGAGCCATGTCTCATTTTTACTGGTGCAAGTTTCTCCCCAAACACTAGGGGGTTGTATATTATTAGAGTGCCTGCTTAGCAATGCAAAGCAATGCCACACATCCCCACACATCCTATATGAAAACGTGCGGTTTGATCGGGAATGGTGTGCTATGACTTTTCTAAGCGTTTCGAGTAACCATGGTGACAAAAATCGCAAAAAACTGCGCAGAATTTCCACATACACATGAATAGGAAATTATCATCACCCAGCCCATTTTGGAGCCTCACAGTATCGTCATACTTTACCAAAGAGACGTGGTTGAAACTTTAAATGGGTCACAAAACTTGGCACAAAACTTTTTTTGGGGCGTTTTGAGATTTTATGAGTGTGTATCGCGCCTCTAGAGTGGCACACTCAGCGGAGGTCCATGAAAATAATGACAAAAATCTCGAAACAAACACTTCTCGTGCCCACAATTTCCAACCTACAACCTAGAAACTCTATCATGAACTGTTCTTGAAATATGACAACTTTAAAACATGTTGCTTTCTCTGTTTTTTCCTCTGTTTTGGAAAGTTAGAAACAGGGAGGGGGAGGGGCTTGCACAACTAGCTGCAAGAGTCTCGCTCTCTCGAAGTTTTAAAGGTTGATTCCACAAAATTTGCCTAAATACTTCCACCCAAATTAGCAGGCACAAACAAAATTTCACAACAGAATTTTCTTGTTTCTTATATTCTGCCTGAGGCTGACACCCGGACCCAGGGATCATGCTGGGTTATTTGGGGGGACCGGTCATTTGACTACATCGGTGTTGCTGATTGAAAGGGCAAACAGTTTACTACTGTGCTTAAGTTTCGTTTTGATTTGTTTCATGGAAATGGAAAAATAAGCGGACATTGGAAGAAAATAAATGGCTGATATCATTTCAGACACAAAGGAAGAATATGGTCGTGATTTATACATGAGTGAGTGTAAAAACAAATACGTATTGTGATTCATAAAGGGTATGACATACAGAAATAGAACAAAAAATTTCATATGGGCCGATTATTGAAAATAATGCACAATATTCATACAATTCATATTCAACAACTAATTACTGAAGTTTTTTGTATTATTCAACATCATTAAACAGTTATATTTTATCAGATGGAGGGGGGGAAAAAAGGGAAAGAAATCTGCTAAACATTTGTGTCAAAAAACCTGGCGTCACTTAGTGGCCATCTGCTGCCCTGATTTCTAAAGAATTGGCATCAGCGTAAGCCACAGAAAAACCCATTTTATTGCTCGACCTCGAACAACAGATCTTTTTCTTGCTAAAAAAGTAGACTGAAATCATAAGAGATGTGACTTTTTTGTCACATTTTCCTCGTCTGAAAAGCAAGATTCCTGCTGAATTTCATCACATTGTCACACATTTTATCCTCAATAGTTGCTGATTACATTTATTCTGAGCCGCCTTAAATACTGTACCACCTTAGCTTATTACACAATATACAAACAAGGTTGTTCAAGCAGCAGTTGTGTAATTATCTAAATTCCATTATCGGTATGTCAACAGTAGGAGATTTGTTACCTTATGTCACCGGAGAATCCAACCAAAATGTAAAGCTACACTAGGCTGTTTTTATTTGCCCTCTTAGCAGGTTTAACGGTGTCAGCTTATAATCTTGAGCAGAACAGGCGTGAGAACAGCGTAGACCACAGTTTGAGACTGAATATCTGAAGATTTATTGTGGATTGTTGCCGTGTTACGAGTGTGTTTTCACTGTAAAGGTTATTAAAGGTATGAGGAAAAGCCGCAATCTTCTCTCAGCGCTGATCACATTCATAACCCGAAAGATGACTGTCGCCCTCATTTTTATTATCTTTTCACGGCTCAAAGAATCACGAGCAGGTTCGCAGAAACGTACAAGTGCAGCACAAATCAGATAAAAGTCACAGATTATGGAGGGGTGGAGAAAAAAAAGGCAAAAACATGCCTCCTATGAGTGAGTGAGTGAATGTGAGAGATTAACGGCATTCACATGAGAAGCCACAAGAATTTAACGATCCTTCAAAGAAAAAGTAGGGGAATTTGATTCTGAGGCTGAGCAAACAAAACTTCCATTTGATTTTCACTTTACTGAGAGACTCAGGGTCATTCCAGGTCTTGTGGGAGGTTGGCTGGCTGACAGCTGCACTGATACACACACACACACACACTTGGACTGATCTGATCCTTTTGTTGAGTCTCCGTACACCATCTGCACATGCACAGTCTTTCTTGTCCAACTGGTTGATGTACGAGTTTACAAAAACTTTCCTTTTGATCCAACCTAATTGCAGCCAGGAGGGGGAATTAGCACATATGATTAAACTAACATGACTCCCTATTTTACTTAACATCTACAGGGTATTAGTTTGTAATCTGACTTACTCGGAATATTTATTAAAGCCACCAAAAAACCCAGAGGCTAACTGAAGGCTAATTACTATACGTGTGCTAAACTGCTGATGTAAATGCATCTCCAGCATCAGCAGCATTTTCGATGACAATCACACGCCGCATATTCTGCGTTCACCCACTCACTCTGTGCAGCTCTCACCCAAGCGTTCTGCACAATGACCTCAACCACCTACAGAGGCAGTTTGGTCCCAAAGCACGCCCCGCTCGCTGCTTTTAGTTCTCCTCTTTGATTCTGACGTCCCGCAACCACTCAACATCCTGTACGCCCCTGCACCAGTGTCTCAGTTCCCATCTGAGAAGTGATAGAGAGGCCAGATCGTCTCTGAGAAACTCCCTCTCTCTTGCCAACGCTGCATGCCTAGTATGTAACATTACACTGTAATGCAAGGTAGCGGCAAACATTTAGTATCACATGAGGACAACTGATCCAGTGGCGTGTTGTGTAAAGATGTTAAACAAGCAGACAAACTAAGGCTATATCACAATTTGGCGATATATTGTTGTCCTTCCTCGTGCCAGGGCAAATATCGCTCTAAAGTAAACAGTCCCTGCCAGTGAATGAATGAGTGAAACTTGGGTGGAAGTTACCTGGCTGAAGAAGAGGGGAGTTTACAGCGGGATTATGGTGGAGAAAGCTACATTAAGAGATGCTCCATAGACTTTATCATTACAGAAGCCCTCAGGACAAGATTCACCAGCTTCTCAGTACCATAATTCCGAAAATGGTTGCATAACTGCCAGATATTGAAAGAAAAGTTAACTTGGAAAACGGGGCTTTAGCAATGCTACAGCCATAAAATCAATATAAATCCAGGCCTGATTATTATGATGGTCATAAAGAGGGTTAACAAAAGTGACGTCACGTTCCAATGAAGAATACCTCAAACTAGAGATTGAAATTCCCAGGGTTGTCACTTTTTCCCCGCAAAACATCAAGTTTGAACAAATATTATATGACATGCTAGCCTGGCTGGTCATACTGCATCTCAATCACATTTGAGATTGAGTATGAGTCTGGAAACATCACATCACCGTCTTAATTCTCTGTAGGGTTCAATGTGCACGTGATGCACTTCTACAGGTGTCCTAAGTTTGGGCTCTGGACCTGGATCTGGCAATGGACCAACTACCACAATTTTCCAAATTAAACACAAGACAATTATGTCATCATTAAGTTCACCTTTTTCAGAGGGATGAAATCTTTCAAGTGAGGAATCTGTGCAAGACGATAGAAAGACCTCTGACAGGGGGGGAAAAAATGCAATAACTGTCAATTTTAAAAAATAACCTTTTGTTTTTAAGTCTCTCTTGCAAGTTATATTTCTTATTTCAGACGTCGGAAATCTGGCACTCAAGGAAACCTGCGTTTAATCAAGTCCAATGTGGTGGAACTCGGTGTGATAGAGTGTCCCAACAACAGCACCATTTTTGCACAAAGTAAAACACGTTTGGTTTCCATCAAGGATGAATTCACATTTCTTGTCATGACACATGACAGCAGCCAGAGCGACTTAATTTCCAACCTTCAGGCAACGTCAGCCCATAAAGTATGCTCACTAAACACACAATTGTTACAGGGAGATAAAAGAGGGTCCATGCGAGTTAATGCTGCTGGCAGCAGGTCAACAAACTGTCAGCACAATCTGAGGTGATTCAAGAGAAGAACTCCTCTTGACTCTTCATCTCTGCTGATAGCACACGGATATCTTTTACCTTTGGGGCAGATGCTTGGTTTTGTTCTCACGGACGATTTGTTTGTCTGGCGAAGGTAGACAAGACAACACAAGCCGATTAAAGTGAATTTATTGCCACTTGTTCTGATCTCGAGATCGGATAAAGTCACACATGTGCAAGTCCCAACGTGATTGAGTCTGAAGTCTTAAAGAGGGAGACTAGTGTCATGTGTTGTTGATCAGTAATTCTGCAATAAATATTCAACTTGACAGGTACAATGTCCCAGTGTTCTTTTAAATATTGTTAAATTGAATTAAAGTAATCATGTTCACGATTGACTATGTTGATTTCATGAGAGAACAGCTTTATCACAGTCTGTCTTTTGCAGTGGTTCCCAAAGACTGCGTCGGGACCCCGCAGATGGGTCGCAGGAGATTTTTGTTGGGTCCCCAAACAAATTTGCAAAATTTCTACATTATTTTAGATAAGAGCTGGGATTCTAAGTTTTTTATTCAGTTACAAAATCGCTGTTGTCACGATTGATATTGTGACTCGGGTACAAACGGACTCATGCGTACCGTGCTTTAGCATCCATTTTCCTCTAAGTGGGAACATCATTTACAAAATCGACATCATGTTATATTGAAGAATGTCTGACCCCCTAGTGGCAGTTTAATATATTCTTACTTCCTGATTAGCTTTAGCGGCATAACCAGAACACTATTTTTATATGGTAAAAACTTAATACCAGCTACCTTAAAAGTACCTAAAAGGCATTACTTGAGTAAAAGTGCAAGTACCAGAAAATGACTGTAGAAGTTGAAATCACCTTTTTATAATATTGCTTAAGTAAAAGTCTTAAAGTCTATGACATTTTACTGTACTTAAGTATCAGGAGTTAGGATTGAGCCCTGGTGGCTCAATGGTAGGGCGAGTTGTCCTTGAGCAAGACACTTAACCCCCATGTTGCAGCATGTGAATGGGTGAAAACTGTAGTTAAAAGCTCTATAAGTACAGACCATTAGAGGAAATGTAGTGGAGTAAAAGTTGCTAGAAATACAGACAACAAAGTGAAGTACAGATTTGTGAATTTTGTACTTAGGTACAAGTTACATTACAACACTGGTTCTACTACCCCGAAAGAAGGTAAGAGTCTAAAAGGGAGGATAAAAACAAATGCAATAAAACTTGGATTTTAGTTTTAGAAATTGTCTTGATACGTATGAAACAAGTGCATCTATCCGTGTTCATCGGATGAGAGTAACTCGGGACACGGAGCTCTGATCCCAAAATGTGAGGGTTTTAACTACCTGCAGATGAAATGCCAGATCAGACTCAGTACCACTAAAGTATTCAGGCTGAACATTCGGCCAGAATATTCAGACAGTCTGAGTCTACTTCCAGACGAGAAAAACAGCATCCCATGCTCTGCAGAAAAGAAGCAGTATTTCAGCATTCTGGGAAAAACACTGAAATAGCTGCCATGATGCAACTTCCTGATGATCTCTGCACAGGCTGCACTGTGTCCCAAATCAACAGTACCCTAGTTGTAAACTGTATGTTTGTGTTTTCCACACTGAAACCAGAAAACAGCTGAAGAGATTTCCAGTTTATGAGAGAGTTTGGTTCTTATTTTTCTAGTTCCCAGCTTTTTCAGACTGGTAACTGACATTTATAAACAGCGCACTCTCCCATAAAATCGCTGATTTTCTCTATGGGGTTTGGTGTGGGGAGAGAGCAGATTACAAACTTCAATTTCCAGTCATTAAATACGGCAAAATAAAGCAGCAAACATTTCCTTATGATATTAAAACTTAAGCTGATGCGTTAGGAGAGCCTTTTGTGAAGTGGCCACATTTGTCCTTGTGTCAAGTTAAGTATAGCCTGCTATCGCTAGGGTTTCCACACTCATAGACGCCAACTTTAATGTTGAGTTACATTTTTCTGTGTAAATAGTTTACATCCCTTTACAAGATTTAAAGGGTAAATAAACCCCGTCTTCTGAGGTTAACTCCAACCAATGCCTGATTTTGAACCAAATGCCACAACAGTGGGCTGTGAGCTGAGTGATGTAGGGAAGGGAGAGTGGGGCACAGTGCAGGGGGTGTGGTCTGACAGTGAAATCTGACACAGAGTTAGAGCTGTGTGAGGTAATCAGTGAGACCAGCCTGTCAATTGGTCACATCATGATACGTAGCAACAAGAGGACAAGAGGATGACAAAAGAGTGTAGCAGTGACACAAAATTTTCAACACTTGGGACAGGATTTGTGTTGCAAAGACCAATAAGCATTGAGATTGACCATTTCTGTGTGGGCACAAACATAGAAAGGAGGGGGCGTGGCAAATGGTCAGCGGAAAAGATGCTCAACCTCGGGCCAGTCAGCTATTGAAGCCAATGACCACGGCGGTTCGGGCTTAGGCTGACCAGTCGGGATTTTTATCACACGTATAATTTTTCATACTTATTAAACAGTGTTAAAAACTGAACAAATAACATAAGATACACATGTACACCTGAAATAAGTGGTTCAGGGGTTTAGTTTCACTTTAACAGTCAAACGTACAGCACTAGTATACATAACTTGGGTATTATATGTACTATAATGTACTGTTGTTGAAACATACTCTCATCCAGTCCGGACCGCTGTGTTTTCTTTTCTTAAAGCATTCCATTACTTCATCACATCCACATCGTATTTTGGCCACTATGGGTGGAGACAGATATGTAGATCTGTGTGGGTGAGTTAAGTATGATGTGACAATGATGCGGTAAACAGCAGTCATAAACAGGCCGCAGCAGATTCACAACAAAACTCTAAAGTAGCAGCACTACCAGACCAAACATTTACAAAAGCAATTAAAAAAAAACAAAAAAAACTGACATATTTATGAACCATGAGCAGCTTCTGCTGCACCATCACCTACAGCCACAGCACCACTGGCCGCAGATGTTGGTGGGTGTCCCCGTGTGATGTTTGCTGCTCCCCATGCCGCTGCCTTGCGGCCCCACCATTTTACGAGTAAACACAACATCAGCACAAGAGGTGTGACAGCAGGGAGCACAGATGTGCAACAGAAGCAGCATTGTGCAACAAAGGTTACAGCTCACGTTCAACACTCAGCACTTTGGAGGAGTTGTTTTTGCCGTTACAGTAATTGTTTTCTGCTTGGACTAAACAAGAAAGTCGCATTGATCATGCTCAGTCCTGCTCCGTCCTAAATGATTGGATTACAAAGTTCTGCTGTGATAACGACAAGTGTGTCCTCTATGCCTTTGTTTTTTCCAATTCCTTATCCACACGGAAACAGAAATGTCCCTATATGATCCATTTCTTTTTCATTCTCAGTTTTCCATAAACACATCATTGTTTCAGGAAATGTCTCCTACACTCCTATATCACAATTCACATATCTTTACTTTGTTATTTACATTTCTAGCTAATTTTACTTATACTCCACTACATTTCCTCTAACTATCTTTGTTACTACCAAATAAAATCAGAAGAAGAAGAGTCAGTAATGGTCTGTATTTATATGGTGTTTTTCTAGTCTAGTTGCCCTTCACTACAGTTTTTGCCATTTACCAATCAACATGCGTTTAAGTGCCTTGCTCATGGACACTTTGCATTTGTCAATAAAAACAACCAAAACCAGGAACGCTTCTAAGATAAACTGAAGTTTCTTCAGCTTTGCTGAATTAATGCATTAAACTAGGACAAAGGAAACTCTAAACAAAGCTAATGAGCAGCACATTTTGACATTTCTGCCATTGCCATGTCCAAGGTTTTGAACCTGCAACCTTTAGGTACAAGAGAAAAAATAATATCCCAGGACTGACATTTGGCAGGCGAGAATTCTACCATTGAACCACCTATGGACAAAACTAGTTCCCTACCCGGGAATCGAACTCGGGCCGCGGCGGTGAGAGCGCCAAATCCTAACCACTAGACCACCAGGGAGTGACAACAACAGTACTCAAACTGGTAGGATTGATCATATCCACATCTTTAACAGTGATGTTAATGAAAAACATAAATTCTTCCACTGTTTGTTTACAGTGTCTATCAATGTTAATATTTCACTTGGTGGTGTTGCGATTTTTTATTGTATTGCAATTATTTATACTGCCATAATATAGGACCCACCCCACACACACACACACACAATCCCTTTTAGCCTGGGGCCCCCAAACTCCTTTGAAACGCCTTTGCACACATGCAAACACTGTTATATTTTGACAAAAGCCAGCGTATTATAATAATAAAAAAATAAAAAAATCTGCGGCCACTTTCGCGTGGTAGGAAGACAAATACAGAGACAAAAAAGTTGGAGACACGCCTCGGCTCTTGTGCCAAAATAAAGACGAGGCTGTACCATCACACGCAAAAACCAACAGCGGGTGTTTGAGCAGGAGCTTCGCGACACTGTTACACAAGAGACTTTTTGAAACACATCCACCAGCAATAAATGACATTCCACTCCATCACAATTTTACATTACAGCGCCACACTCTGCTAAATGAGCCATTATGCAATTGATGATCTTCTACCAGAACAACTTCTATATATAAATATATATTTATTTATTTTTACATTAGAAGCTGCTTTGGCTTTGACAGATGCAGCCGAACGAAGCCGAACAACTCAACGTTTGATAAAACGCCACAATTCACGTTGTGTGCTTAGCTTACGTTCACCAAACAGCAAAAACAACATGAATTCATTATTTAACGTACTTTGGCAAAGTTAGTCCCAGCATCAGGATGTTGGCGGCATATCTGAACACAGACAGTCCACAGCTCGTTGCTGTCAGTAAAACCCACTAAACAAAGCAGACAAGTGGCGTTTTAGCGCGTCTCTTTACTCACCCAAACTGTTTGTTGACGAGTTCATAATCCCAGTTTAGTTTAAGGACGTTTCTCAGATGTGAAGTCCGGACTGAGGTGTGTTTTCCATGCTGTGAGAGGAGTGTCACAAATCACGCATCAGCCACTTGTGTCAAGCTAGCACCTTTAGCAACGAAAACCCGGAAAAGAGGACAGTTTATTTTTAAAAAACCAAACCAAACCAAAACACTCGTATTAATCAAAAATTACGATTTTTATCTTTTTTTAAATGTACCTCTTAGTTACACTCAAACCACAAGTGGGTGTGGAATGGATTTAAATGAAGCGATAAACTGTTCACAAGTGACTCACCTGAATGACTTCCGGAAGTCATTGCGTCTAACTTGACACTTCGCACGCGGTTTTCAGAATTGCATGCAGAGATTCACTTTGAGTGTCAAAATAAGCATCTGTGAAGTGACTTCAGCAGCTTGTGACTCAGTAGGACGTTTAGGAGAAGAATGTATGTAACGACGCCATTCGTAAACTTTTTTCCCCCCAGCAGTGATAGTTTTCAGGCGACACCACAGCTCAGCAGCTCCTGGTAAATTAAATTAGCTTTTCAGCAATCCAAAGGATTTTGTCACCACCATGCGGCAGGCTCGTGTACTGCACCCACATCTGATAGGAGAAATCAAATGTACAACAATATTAATTGAATTTGACTTCCACCTCCTGGCAAGCACGTCTAGGGTGCATTTAATCTTATGAAATAGTACATCCATGTTTGAAGTCAGTCTTTGCTGATTATTTTTGATTCAAACCTTGTGTAAACTTTGCATAGAGTAGAAAATAATCTCCACGTTTAAACGTTTTAGGTTTGATTGCGCTAATGACATTTATACCAACTCACTACAATAATGTACAAAGAATTGGGGGTGCACGGAACTGTTTATTATTGCTGATGTGTGTTGTTTGGGGGAGGAAGCGGGTGTGTGCAGGACCAGGATGTTCTTAGGGTTATTCAACATGGCGGCGTCCGTAGACAGCGTTCTCTGAAGGAGACTATTTTTTTTTCTTTGTACATTCGTCGTCATTAATGTTCGGTTGTGGGTAAGTGATATATAGATATATACGGTATAACTCATCTATTACACAATATCGGTCAGTAGTAATAATCTGCCGGGAGACTTGTCTTGATAACTCCCTTTTCTACATGGTCAATGCGGAATCCCATTCAAAATTTTGCCATTTTAATGTTTCTCCACCTCTTGAGAAATAATTCCTGGAGACAATGGTTGACTGAGTGAGGATTATTATGATTTAAGAGCCTGTCTTTACATCGGCTTGCATATAGTCATGATGTAAAATAGCTGGCATCTTCAGCATGGACAAATTAAAAAAAGAGCATTAGAAAAAGATACACATAAGAAACAGAAAGACATAGAAATAAAGCAATAAATAGATACAAAAAATATAGTACTGTTTCAAACCATATCAAATAATAAAGTTAAGTCAGCCAAACTACAAAAAGGCAGAATGAGGGGATTACAGTGTCTCTTACTTAAAAAGCAGAGAATATGGGATAATTAATGATTTTTCCTTGCGTTGTTCTGAAGGTCAGTGTGACGGTCTGACCATGAAGTCTGTCCGCTGCCTGCTCCACCTGCAATGTCTCAGACTATTGGACCAGTCAGCCAGGTCTGCAGCCCAGTGTGCTCCTCTGCTCCAGTCATCCTCCTCCAGTCAGCCCAGTGTGCTACACAAGACCCAACATCAGGTACAGCACGGTCTCCACATATACTACTATCAACTCGCCAGTTTAACCTTACAAATAATTACACAAACAGAAGTCTTGCTTTTTTGTGGGCCTTGCTGGTGCAAAATTATGATTTAACATCAGTCAAATTCTGTTCTCTTTGTCATTTTGAACAAAATAAGGTGTTTGAAACCTAGTGTTTTAGTCATTTTGATAAAAAATAAAAGGACAAACACAGGTGTGGTACAAGAAGGCGCAATGTGCTGTTTATGTTTGATGTACATTATAACATGGGATTAAAACTACCTTGTGCCCTGTAGTTGTTGAGGCAGTTCCACAGCAGCCCAGCATGGAGCAAGAGTCAGCCCACACCTGCCGACGACCACAAGAAGGACAAGTCTCTGGTCACGAATGACGACCTGTTCGAGCAAGTGGCCAAAGACGTCAAAGTCAAAGCCACGTTCAACAAGGTGGTGGACGTCTTCCTCAACAGGGATGTGAGGCGGCGGGGCCACGTGGAGTTTATCTACGCCGCACTGAAGAAGATGCCCGAGTTCGGCGTGGAGAGAGACCTCGCAGTCTACAACAAGCTCCTGGATGTTTTCCCCAAAGAGGTGTTTGTGCCCAGGAACGCTGTCCAGCGAATGTTCAACCACTATCCTCGACAGCAGGAGTGTGGGGTGCAGTTACTGGAGCAGATGGAGGAATATGGTAGGTGTCTGTTACCTGGGAATATCCCTGGAATTCAACCCAGATGGGATGAATTCCGTATTGGGGAAATTTAGCAGTGACATCTTCTTTGCTTCATTTTAAATGGTTGTGTTTCAGGTGTCATGCCCAACGTGGAGACAAAAGTCCTGCTAGTCCAGATCTTTGGAAAGAAGGCTCACCCCATAAGGAAGTACCAGAGAATGATGTACTGGATGCCCAAGTTCAAGCACGTGAACCCCTTCCCCGTCCCCCTGCAGCTGCCGGAAGACCCGGTGGATGTGGCTCGATTCGGCCTGGCTCGCATAGCCAACGACCTAGACGCGAAAGTTACCGTTTATCAGGTACAACTGTCGTGTTTGACTGATGTTTGTAATTGACCACAATCAGAGGTTGGTTGGATCTGAAATACGCAAAAACATGTTAATATAAGGTGTGTTTCCCCTGGTGGGAGTGGTCTAAACAAGGCAAGGAGTAGTATGTATGAGTGTAATAGCGTCATTGTCATCAATCAAATCATGTAATAATAATAATGATGATATCTCTTCCTTTGCTCCTCACACCAGCTGCCGTGTACAGATATAACAGAGACAGGAGAAGAGATAACAATTCCACATGTCGTAGGTATGGAACTGTTTTGTACGCTGATTCAAACATTCTTGGAGGCATTATATTTAGGTTCTTAAGTCTATGATGTCTTAAGATTATGTTCACCACTGCATCTCACTGTTTTTTTATAGCTTTGTAACACAGTTACTCTCCCACACCAAAGTCCATAGAGAAAATCCAACAATTTAACGTCAAGGCACACGGGAGTTGTTGATACATAAGTTATTTTGTCACGTTGGTGTTTGAATTTCTTTCCCTAGATTTACCAGCAACATTCTTGTGTCCCCGCAAGTTAAAAACGCTGATTTTCTCTATGGAGGTTTGGAAATTTTATATGGTTGGTCTTTTGTTAAATGGCTTAAATAAACACACAAGTTTAAAGCGGAAAGGAAACCACAGAACTAAGAATCAGGAAACTGCTTTTTTCCCCCTCTCCTTGTATCCATATATACTGTAAACCAGAACTCTACCTCATTGTCTTTTGTTGCTTTTCTTCCTGTGCTGACACCAGGGATCCAGAGCCCCAGCCAGATGGAGCTGCTGGCCAAGCACAACCCGAACAAGCCGGTGTTTGTCGAGGGCCCCTTCCCTCTGTGGCTGAGGCAGACGTGTGTGCACTACTACGTCCTCAGAGCTGACCCGCCTGAGGAGAAGGTGGGTAAAAACCGTGTTATCCCCAATTTTAATGTGAAGAATAAGTTAGAATCCAAGAAGGAAAAACTGATTTCAGCTTCTTCATCTGAAGAAAATGCTCAAATCATACAAACCTTGAGTTTAATCAGAGAGGGTTTGACGTTTTCTTCCACAGAGGTTGTTTGACTCGTCATTTGACACCGTTTCCGTCTCCACACAGGTAGAAGAGCCCTATGATCCAGAGCGGTCTCTGTACTACCCTCTGCGGTTGGACGTGGATTTTGGGCGTGACCTCGGAGACGAAGAGAACTTTGACGTCGAAGACTGTAAGAAATTGAATCATTCTAATGTCTAATGGTTTATTTTGTTGAAAGCCCGCGACATTTTAATGCCAATGCCATATAAGATAAAAGATGGCCGACGTTTTTTTAACTCTCACGGTCAGAATTGTGTAAGAAAGCGTCTGTGTGTGTGTTGTACTACCAGTGGACGAGGGCCCAGTCTTTGCCATGTGTATGACTGGTCGGGGAGACCAGGCCACGCTGAACCAGTGGATCTCCGGCCTCCAGGAGAACAACCCCATGCTGGGTCAAGTCCCCACTCTGTTTCGTGTGAACGCGGGGCCTCAGGAGCTGTCGGCGTCAGCTGATGCAGAGTCGGGCCACGCCCACCGGCCTGACACAGAGACCCGGAGCGAGGAGAAGTTGCAGCGTGATGGAGAACCTGGGGTTATAGTGGAAGAGGAGCCACAGAGGAGGCAGGGCAGGAACCAGTGAATGGCGATTAAAGTCACATAAATCATGACATATACGTTAGAAGTTTTGCTGGTTAGGAACTGAACTACTGGGTCATTTAACAAAGTAACACACCAAGCAGAACCTGAGGACTCTTCGTTTTGGTAAGGTCCAGGAGTCACGTAAATTATTCATTTTACTTCAGGTTTCTACGTGCTACATGTGTTTCCAAAATCACAAGGGTCACACATTATTTTCAAGTGATTACAACACAATCAACATGTTGGGAAATGAAAACGTTTTTTTTGCTGAGCATCCTGATGTGTACTTCCTGCTGGAGGACATATGTATACCCTTGATATTTCACTGATTAAAGCTGCTCTAAGTGTCACTTAACATATTTGTTCAAAACGTGGGCGCGTTACAAACTAAAAAAATACAGTCTAATGGCGAGATAAAGTGGCAAACAAATTGTCTGCAGGCATAACTTTTAAGTACTAATCAGGTGCAGAGTAAATTTACTAAAATGTGAATAATGGCAACAAAAAGGCTGCTGCTGTTCCACTGACTGATACAGAAAATTAGCCAATAAAACGATTTTGAAGAACAAACCCAAAGGTAGAAAAGGTTTATTACTTAAAAGGCATTTTAAACATTCCCTTTAAACTGGTAAACAAGTGAGTCAATTACATTCTCAGAAGGTAAATTAGCTTGGTCACCTCCACCTATTTACAGAGTTGTGGCTGTGCAGGCAGTTGAACCTCCACAGTCTTTGTGCTCAAACAAAAACATTTTCTTTTTTCTCCTACTATTCATAATCATTCCTCTTTATGACAAAAAAATACAACCATTGGAATGACTTCCAGAACTCTCTGATGCACAACAGTTCATCCATATTCTATTCATGCAGGAAATTCTGTTTTTTTTATCCCCAAAACTCACAAATGAGACATATCTCTAACATAGAACTACCTATGGATATGAATAATGCGTCATCAATAATCACGTTATACAAGAAGAGAATCAATAAATAATAAATAAAAGATGCACCAAGTCAAATAAAAGTCTTATCACCACTTTAGTATTTTGTGTATTTACAGTGCAGAGGACGGTGACTCTGACGTGAACAGCACAAGCCGAGGAAGTCGCTGTAAAAAACAAAAGAATTATATCTACGTACATGTTGTGTGTGAAGTGTCAGGTTTGAACAGCACTGTACTGAAGGCTTTCACATGGAGAAACACGTGGAACAGTCCCAGATAACACACATGACCGTTAGTGACTACCAAGATAGTAGAACATACTCTGACCTGAATGAACATGGAAAAACTTAACAAAAATCAGTTTTCTACTGTATTGAGTGTTTGATTATGTACAGGAGCTGTTCAAGGGGGTCTAAAACTGTTGAAACCCTGAAGCGTGAGTGCACTTCATGGTTCGTGCTAAAACATGCGGCAGCTGGATTACGGCAAGGGCCCTGAATACGGGGTAAATTGTGATAGTACGTTCCATTTACATCCAAAGTCACAAATGGGAGTAACGTCACCTCTGTGGACATGGACGCTAACATGTCTTGGGCTAGCCATTGTTAGCAACACCAGTCTTCAACAACACAGCACAGCAAAATGTCCATGGACTAAAGACGTGTGGCAGTCAATCATAGAATCCTACACAGAGGACTGCGAGGTTGCTAAAACTTTCCGAGTTGGAACCCGGAAATTCCGACTTCGGACTACAACTAGAACACACTCACAGTTCGGGTCCTTTGAAGTGTGCTTGTTCGCTAACACAATATGGCTGCCAGTGGGAAAGCGATGACAAGCCGTTTGAACATTCAATCGCTAGACAGGACATTAACTACCGATATCTGCGACTTCATTCTTACTAATCAATACTACAGTTACAGATACCCGTAAGTTCAGTTGTCAGGAGTAGGATTAAAACTACGGAACATCTCCAATTCCAGTCCAATTTTGACTCGTCACAATTCATGTTCGAGATAACTGTAATTATCCTCAATTTATCAATTTAAGATATCTACATTGTCCTTTTAAAAGATCTTAAATGAAGTTTAAGATGGTCAGAATGAAGTTGTAGCCATCTCGAAATTACAAAAAGTCAAAATGACATCACCGATATCAGTAAATGTAATTCCTGTCAGGCAAACTTGGCAATTAAATGTGATAATGGCTCGACATAGAACACAGGGGGAAAACAGATTTCAGGTACTTCAAAATAACCTCACCTAATATAGATTTTTTTAATATACTTTTCATCTTGTTGTTAGACAGCCTTTTTCACCTGGTTTACAGACATCATGCAGTCTGGAAACATCCAAGTACTTAGAGATAAACATTTTTAGCCCACAAGGAGGTGCTTTGTTTCGTAAATTTGTGTCACTGACGTAAATCTGAACAAATTAATTCAGAAAAAACACACTCGAACTAACAGATGAACACACACTTTAGTTTTCCGTGTCAGACGTCAATAAAACCACATGACGAAATTAGCTGCGCTGAATCACTTTAAGGGGTTGCCACAAAACTTGTGAAATAATTTGATCAGCTGTTCTTGGGGGTTTAAAATCTATTTACTGTACTTTTTATATAATTAATATCCATAACTATTGATAACTGATGATTCTGACTACAGCTATTAAAACACTCCTCAAATCCTGACACTGCATTTCTATAAAAAAAAAATCCATTTGAAAGTTTTATGTACAACGACTGTACCCCTGTTTGCTAATATGTGCTAAACCCCACACTGGGCTCAGTTTAATTCCAATATTAGGCCTGAAAACAATTCCACTTTTATGCAGAAAACTAATAATTTGGATAAAAGCATCTGCTAAATGCTTAAATGTTAAATGTACTAAATTAAACTATTTGTGTTCTAGTTTATCTGCTCTTCTGACAGTTACCTAAATATTTTTGGTTTGTGTGCAAATGTCATAATCTTTGTTATCGTTCTGACATTTTATGCACCCAACTACTTAATTAAAAGAGAAAATGATTACCAGATGAATCAATAAGAACAATTGTTATTGGTCGCAGCCTTAATTTGAAAAACAAACAAAAAAGCATTGAAGATACAACTCACTGCTCTAACATTTAAGGTTTGCACAGAACAAAAGATAACCAAATTGGAAAGTTATGCACACTCATGTTTATAGAGTCTAACAGACTGCACTTCAAATCAGTGCAAAACATTGAAATAATGGAGCACATACATGGACCAAGAACTGAAGATAATAAGAATCAACAACTTAAGAGTTTTCTCCACTAAAAATGCATCTAGTCCTGCTTAACACAGCTGTTTTCCATAATGTTAGACTCCTAATTAAATATTTTAACTCTCGTTACAAAATCTCATCTGTGGCAGCTTCAGTAGCCGAATGTCCAAACTGATTTTAAATAAACAATAAGCACAATCTTGTAAGGAAAATGAGGTAAAGCTGCGTTATATTACAAGGTGAGTTTCTACACAAGTGAACACGTGTATGATGATAAAAAAAAAGAACAATAAATAAAAGAGGACAGATTCAGTGTGGGGGTTCTCTCCTGGTTCTTCAGTCGACTTCTGCAGTGACAGTCTCTGCTCATCTGTTCTCTTGTGTTTCTGCAAAACAAGTCAGACAGTTAAAGCAAATTTAAAACTTTGGACTGGGACTCACGCAAATCTAAAGCTTGTGACATTCAAGTTTTATGTAATTCTTCTAGTAGAATGTCCGTGTTATTGTAAACAGATCTTCTCGCTGTATGTATCTGTTGGTCCCGCACGCGTCACATGTGAAAAATAGGCAACACGTCGAAACTAAGAAATAGAATTTTACACACCGTACGCATCATGAAATCATAAAATACAATGAATTCTAAAAAGTAATCAGAAACAATATACAAAACACTATGAAAGGCTATGATAATGTACCTGTGAGGGAGCCGCTGTGCTGCTGGAGTTGGCTGGTGAAGAAACGTTCCCGCTGGGAAACCTGCTCGTCCCACGCCTCCAGTATTCCCTGTCTGTCCCTGGCCTCCAGCGCCAGCGTGTCTGGGTGAGCGTCCTCAATGTGAGCCCTCACGCCCTCCAGGCTGTGAGAGTACTGCAGCTCCCCACACACCATGCACACCAGCAGCTGGTTGAGCGGGTCGTAGTCCATGAGGAAGCGGTTCCTCCACACGTCGTCGGAGACGGAGCCGTCATCGCCGTCGTTGTGCTCGTAGTCGGGGAACAGAATCTCCGACTCATCTGTGAAGGAAGAGCCCGTTTTATACTTTGTTAAGTGAATCATTCGTAAAAAGTGAAGTCACGGAGCATTACCTTCGATAGACGTGTAATTTGGGAATGGAAATGATCCCGTGTTCGCTGGAGAGCTGTGGAGGAAGGAGAACACTTAGATTCATCATTGTCCTTCATAAAGCTTGAAGCAGAGGAGTCGATCAATGCACATCACTCACCTCATTAGAGGTTCCGACTCAGAGGAGTTCACCCACTGACTGCAGTCCTACGGGGATCATTCACCAGAGAACATTTTACTCACATGTGTGTCCACATTATTATTAGAAATAATCTAATCTGATCTAATGACAGCTGAATTAAAAAAAAAAAAGCTGAATTACAACTATATTAGTAGCATCTTTTCATTACCTGGGACTTGTCATAATCTGGTTCACGGTTCACCATCACTTCCTAAAAAAAAAACAACACATTGAACTGACTTCAGCCACGAATGAAAAAGGCCCCCTAATAAAATATACACTTGCTCAAGGGTATATTGTCCTAAGAATATGTTTAGCTCACTGTTAGACAGCCTTATCTAACAGGAAACTGGAGTTTTTTTAATACTTCCTAACAGTTTTCTCTCCCACACCAAAGTCCATAGAAAGAAATATGCGTCTTAAGCTGGCAGGGACACGGTAGCTGCTCGTCTACTGCTGCCTTGTTTGGTTAGTTTGTGTCACTTGATTTCAGACAGCAAAGTCATTTTCGAACACATTTTAACGTGCTAATAAAGGAGGCAGTGATTCATGGGGGCTATTGTGTAAAAACAATATTCCTCTCTAAGGAATTTGGTGTACGGGAGAGCGCGGTTTATTAAGCGTAACAAACGTCAGTTTGCAGTCAAAAAAGGCTGTCAAATGACAAAATAACGTTAGCTTTAAGCAGGCATCGATTATATGAGCTCTTGTTCCCTCTGGCAGCTATATTTTACTGTGAGTATCTCACACAACCACATCATCCCTTTGAGGCTCATTTCTGTGTTGTGAAACACAACAGAACGACCAAAACTACATTCCCACGCGGGGATGAACTGTGTCATACTGTAATCTTCCAGTTTTCAGTGAGAATGTGACCTGTGAGGCGTTTTTAATCCACAGAACCAGTTTTGTTGTTTTCTTTTTAAATACCTCTGACACTAGCTCCTGTGACTGGATGATGGGCCTCCAGTTGTTGGCAGCTCTCCGTGGTGAGGCTCCCTTGACCTGAACGGCCTTCCGGGCTCTCTGCTCCTTCTTTTTGACCCTCCAGTACTCCCGCTTCCTCCTCAGAAAGTCCTCCTCAGGCTCCCCCGGGATGCGTTTTGGTGGAGCCATAGCGCTTACAGATGCCAGTGTACAGGGAGATTGTATCATACGTGAGGGGCTCGGAAGTTGAGGACAGGGGATTTTTAACGGACTGAGGGTGGGACCTTGAGGTTCAATGGGCTGCAGGTTGATGCTGGAGAGTGGGTTGTCTGGAGGCTTAAGAGTGGGGAGCGAGGGGGCCGTGTCTTCATCAGTGCTCGTAGACAACCACTCTTGAGAACATAACGAGGCTTGCTGCTTAGTTTCAGGAGCTCCCAAAGAGTCAGACATGATCTGCGAAGGACCAAAATCTTTGTTGTTCTGTTTACTTCTGAGTGAACAGGAAACACTAGTGAGTGGGTCAGGGGACTGACATGTTGTAGAGGTAGCGACCGGGACAGGAGCGACATGGGTATTTGCACCCAGAGAAGAAACGTGTTGAGCTCGTTTTGATGGAGGATTTAAACCTCTAACAGAGTTGCTGGTAAAAGCACCTGGAACCTGAAAGACAATAACAGAGCAGAGGTTACAGTCTGCAATATTTCTTGAAAAAATAAAACCATCTCAGTCAAATGTCCCTAATTTTTTAAGTTCTTGGCTCCTTTCAGACCTGGAACAAACGTCTATCTGCCCTGAGGGAACTGGTCCAATGTGCTTCTCGTTTTAGCTTCTCGTTGTGATTGGATCTCACTTTCCCCGTGCTCATTTTTGTTTTGCAAAATGATGTTTTTAACCAGACTGTACAGCGGTGTCTGTTGACAGCGTGTTTTCACGCATCCTCTAACCAAATCGACTCAATCAGCTCAAGTCCATCAAGTCCACACCAAAGTCCAGAGAGATAAGTCATTTTACACTACAGCAGACAGGAAGGCGCGTTTGACCCACTGCTGCCTCTATCACTAAGTTCAAATGCATTTTTTATGACTTCAGTTTTCAAAAAACTTAGTTTGGATTTTGGACTTTTCAAATGAAGCAGCAAAAAAACAAAAAAACAGCAGCTCCCATGTCCCATGAGGTTAAAAATGCAAATTTCTCTCTGTGCACATTGGTGTAGGAGAGTGAGTAGTTTACTAACAACACAGACTTCTCCCTCCTGTCAGGAAAATGCTGTCCAACAGAAAAACAGGTCTGTATGATCTGTTTTTCCTGGTGGTCATGTTTGCACACATACAGGTTTCTAAGCCAGTGGTTCTCAAACCTTTTATACTACCTGAGAAAATATTGAGCTCTTGAAGTAACACTATTATCGCCAACATTAAAATAGGGTGGTGTAAATAGACTTTTCACAGGAGGCAGATTTATTCCCAATAAGATAATGTGCTGTACACACTCGGGTCAACATTCCTCAGCTTCACTCCAATCACATACCCTGGCATAAACAGTAGAACAGTATTTCTGATTTAGTACCACCAGAGGATTCTCATACCACAGTTTGAAAAACTTGATCAAACTGTTTTTAGAATCAAACAGAAATAATAAAGGGATCTTAACTGTGCCTCACACTTTATCAAACCCCTAACAAAACACGTCCCTATACCTGGATGTCTGTGTGGAAGGTCCGTCTGCTGAATTCTCCATGCCCATGCCTGTCCTTCTGCCGGGCCTTTGACCGCGCCCTCTGCTGCCGCTTCATCAGCTTCCAGTACTCCCTCTTCCTCTGTAGGCTGGTCAAGCCGGTCAAACCGCCGTGCTCCGCCCCGAGACTGCTACACTTTTGTGCTGACGACCTGTTGCTCTTTTGACACCGCTCTTTAGCGTGCCGTTCGACGTGTTGCGCCTGCGGGTGTAGCTGAGACGCGGCTATGTGGTGTAGCTTTGGCGGTTCTGGCGAGCAGCTCACCTTTTTGGAGCAAATCCTCTGGGTTCTGCGTAGTGGAGCTGGAACACCAGATGCTTCCATGGAGGGGGTTACTATGAAGTTTGAAGGGGTCTGGGAGGAGTGTTCACAGGTGGGAGGCAGGATTTCCTCACTGGAGGCAGGAATAGGTGATGGTGTCTCACTAAATGGTGGCGACTCTTTGAAATGAGGACTTGGTGAATCTGCCTGTACCAAGGCGTCATTGTCTGGCTGCCAGCTTTTTATCTGCAATGTCAGGTCAGCAGCCAGAGGAGCCACTTCATCCTTTTCAAAAAACAGCTGAGGTAAAATTGGCTTCATCTCTTGCTCTGAAGGCTCTTCCTCCGTCTCGGTTTTTATATCCGTCGGCTCACATTCACTTTCCCTCACCGTGCTGAGCGATTCTTCCAGGAGTTTCTTCATGGAGGCCACAGCTAGCAGAGTGGTAGCCTGGCTTTCTGCACTCAAAGCTGGGTCAGAGTCTGGCTGGAGTGGTGGAGGTGGAGGTGGGGGTGGGGAGGTCGGGCACTTGATGTCTGCACAGATGGTTTGTTCTGGTTGAGAATGTAGGTGAACTTCTGGTACAGTCTCTTGTTTAATCTCATTTGCATTTGGTGTAACAGGCACGCTGCTGACGGACAGAGGTCGTGCACTTCCTGGTGGGTTCGTAAGACGTCTGTTCAGATGCACAGTTGATGCTGCGAACTGCTTCTGCGCCCTCCTCCTCTGTAAGGCCGCGTTGACCCTCGCCTGTAAGACTCCCTGCTTCAGCCGCACCGCGCGTGCCGCTCGCTGCTCGCGCTTCTTTATCCTCCAGTACTCCCTCTTCTTTGCCATCCTCTCCTCCTCGGTTAGACTTGGATCCAGAGAGAGCGCCGACGGTGACACCGCCGTGCCACTGGAAATGGCCATTTTCATGACACAGCCATCGAGGTTGGACCCTGCAGCTAATCCTCCAGAAATTGCATTTTGAGAGGTTGTGGGACGAGTGAGTGTGAGCTGACCTACAGCTTGGTTTGGTAATGCTTGTGAATTAGGAGGCGTTGTGCTTCTGAGTGAAGTCCTTGGTCTGACTGACAATAATTTTGGAGGCTTATTGATCGACTGTCCAGGAAGAGAGACTTTCACCTGAGGGGGCTGCTTAGTTCTGATGGGAACAATACCCCTTCTTTTAGTATTAGGGTGATATTGACGTTGTGCAAATGGACTATTATTGGAACTCACATGAAGTTCTTTATTACTTGTATGTGCTGCTGTGTTGTGGTCCATCGGAGACTGGGGAATTTTAATGGTCACTGTCCCGTCCTCTTCGATGAACCCTCCGATGGTCTCAGAGGCATCTGTGAGTGTGCTTCCTGCCGACTGTGCCAGCGCCCTGGCCCTCCTCATCTCCTCCAGAATACTCTGGTAGCGTTTCACTCTTCGCATCAGAGAGTCCTTCTCCTTCAAGCGAGATTTCATCTCCATCGACAGCTTAGCTCGCTGCTCTCGTTTTTTAATCCGCCAGTACTCGCGCCGCTTGGCTATTATCTGCTCAGGTGTGTCATTGGGGTCAATCCTGGGAATATTTCGTGACGCAAAAACCGAGGTAAAGAATGGCGATTTACATCTCATGTTTCTTAGATTAAAGAAATTACGCTGGGCATCAATGAACCTCTGTCTAGGTGTTTTACATCGCACCATCCCTCGGCTGATATTAGACAGATGAGTGTAACTTGGATACTTTCTCAGCAATTCCCCTGGCTTTTTCACAGAAGTACCATCAGATGTAATTGTCCTGTTCTCATTTGGATTCTGGACATTAACCTGCAAATTTACAGTCGCTAACCTCCCTGCCCCTGTTTGCAGTTTATAATTTTCTCTTTTTCCAGGCGTAAATGTAGCTTTGCCTCGAGTGGGACACTGTCTCTGACCTGCCGCTTTCAAAAACGACTGAGATGAAAGATTTCGAAGTGGCACAGCACCTGGGAGTCCTGTCTTTTGTGCCGTTTGTCTTAGCATCTCTGCTCCCAGCATCCTCTCTCTGGCTTTACCGAGCTGCGCTGCCAGCTTTGCTCTCTGTTCTCGCTTTTTGATCCGCCACTGCTCTCTGCGCTTGGCTGCCTTCTCCTCCTCAGTCTCTTTGGAGTTGCAAACGCCTTCTGCTCTCTGTGAGGTGACCAAGGCACTCTGTGTTCCACTTTGAGGTGTTGCGTTTGCGTCTTCCGCTTTAACAAAGATGGGCTGGGTGTGTAGTGCATCTTCTTTTTTATGTTGCATGTTGGGAACTGATGTGCCCTGCATAGACACAAGTGGCTGAGGTGTTGTTTGGGCACAGCTACCATTGGTAATTCGGGTCGTTCTGACTGGAGGCACTGAAGAGTTTGTGTTCAGCTGGGTTTTAGTGGGAGTGGGTGAGGTAATGGCTTTGTTCACAGCCCGTCGCGTTGCTCTGCATTTCGCTGTGGCTGTGGCTGTGTCAGAACATGATGCTGGCATCTGAGTCAAGACTGTGTTGAGTGTCACTGGGTGCTGGATCCACTTTTTCTTTTGGATTTCAGCGGAATCACAGAGATTCTGAGATGCAGGAGTAGCACTGGCTGACGTATATAACTCTGCATTATTCCACACAGGAGGAGAGGGAGCAGCGAAGGATCCAGATAAACTGGAATTCACCACTGCAGGAGTATTTAGATGTCGCCGCTGTTCCCCTCGACTGCTTTGCGTTGACCTCCCTCTCCGGTCGGAGCGTCGAGCCCTCTGCTCTCGCTTCTTGGTTCTCCAGTATTCTCTCTTTTGGGCAAGTGTGGCGTCATCATATCGTGAGGCAGGCCGGTAGTGGTGGGGCGCTGCACCACCTTTGTCTTTTGCAGTTGGCATGCTATGGCCAGCTTGGTCTGCTCCTCAGTTATTATCCAACAGCAATCAGTTCATCCCTTTAGTCCAGTCTCCTTTGCTGCCATTGATAAATCACATGGTGTCCTCTTTTTATGATGTCGCTCGGGGTGTTTCCGCGTTGCTGAGCAGCTGCCAAGTCTGTCATACATCACATCGGTGAGCAGGTGTCCTGTGGAACAGAATAGAACAATGGTAAGCAGAAGGTTTGGTATTTCATCAGCTGACCACTGACCACTCCACTCAAGAGGTAACTACTGGGTGGTGGAGGCCAGGAAGTCAACAAACAATAATTTGACATCAAAGGTTATAAAGTGCAGTTTTGTCGAGCCGGAAAGGATTTAATTCAACTATATATTGATTGTTGCGTGAGCGTAAACAATGTGATTTTCTCCCCTGCCTCAATAAAGCCTTATTCACACAGAAATTAGCAGGTATAACCAGGAGTTTGGAACACAGGTAAACCAGCTAATATGAACCAAGGGCTAGTGGTTGTTTGGTTCCGTTTCATGTGGGGTCCATAACAACACACTTGGTTAAATTCACACCACAAAGAAACCAACTACTGATATTTCACCTTCACCATGAAAACACCTCATGTCAATAACATTTCATGTTTGATTACTTGCTGTCTTCACTACTTTCACTATGATCACATTTAACAAACATCGTAGTCAAAACAGCAGTGTCCCGAGTCCCACTGTCTGTGTAAGATACGCCAGATGCAGACGAGGACAATGGACAAACACTGAAACGCCCTGTGCTCGACCACAACACTTGCAAACAGCGTTTTACCTCCACGTGAGGCAGACCACACTTTAAACGTGTAAATGCAGCGTCCATTTGTAGGAATGTGAGATATTTTTATGTCCACAGCATCTGCGGTGACACAGACACGTCGCGCGTGCAGAATAGGAGGAACAGGAAGCAGGAAGGAAGCGGAGTGGCACTGTCCCTTTAAATATGTCCCTTTTCTGTCTGTCGAGAGCCATTTTTCATCTTTTATTCAGGCTCCATTTCGTCGCAAACGCCGCAAATCGACTCGATAATACCGCATTTATGATTCGGCGCAGGAAAAAAGGTCACATGTAAGCGCAAGTGGCGCATTCAGCGATGTCTCTGTTAGCTGCACAATGGACATATACCTTCCCACTGTTGTCCACACGGACTGTACCGCTGCCGCCTGTCGAAAAAGACGCGACAAAACCCGCGCTTTACTGCCGCAAAGCAGGACGCCCGGTGACGCGTAGATGAAAAACATGCATTTATTTTTACCTTTTAGTTAGCATTAAGTTCCCGGGACAGTTTAGTGAGCAGCTGTGGACAGAAATGTTGGTGCCAGGACACTGCAGCTACTTTCCTCCTGTCTGCCGTGCTGAGGCTGACAAGGCTCACAAAGTACCAGGATGTGGGACCTGGATGCTCTGTGTGTGTGCGTGCGCGTGCGTGCGCGTGCGTGTGTGTTTGTTCCTGTATGTGTATGTTTGTGAGGACCAAAAAAAAAACGTATAAACCATAGGGAGTGAGGACATTTTGGAGAAAGTGAGGACATTTTGTCTCGTCCTTACATCTATAGTGGGCTTTTTGGGGGGTTTAAACCTGGTTTTAGGGATAGGGTTAGGCATTTAGTTGTGATGAATGTGTAAGGGACTAGAGCAGTGGTCTCAAACATGTGGCCAGAGGCCCCCCAATCGATTTAATACGGCCCACCACCAGTTTATAGACTAACTTTGATAAATATATTTTTTATATCTTTCCATACCAAAACAAACACTTTTATTTTGAAATTTGTAATATCGTAATTTCGATAAGATGCAATATTGTAGTATTATTATTTATCACTTGACCCACCCCCTACTGACCAGACTAGACTTAGTGGCTCCCAGGTCATTTGAGTTTGAGACCCCTGGGCTAGGGAATGCAGTCCAATGTGGTAAAATGTCTGGACCAGTAGTCCTCATGGACCATGGACCAAAACCTGGTCCTACTGAGTATAGGTTGGGGGAAAATCAAAACAGTAAAATATCGCGATATCTTGTGTGGCAATATTATAGCACTGTTTTATCAAACATTTTTAGCATTTAACAGTTTCAGTCCACTACATGGCGCCAAGTGCACATTCTCACTAGAATTGTTGTGTGAGTTTATCACAATATATGATTTCACTAATACTAATATCATGATGATATCATACCGTGACTTAAATATTGCGACTTAGATATTGTGATAATATTGCATTGTGACTTAAATATCGTGATATTATCATATCGTGACTTAAAAAGTGACTTAAATATTGTGATACTATAGTATTGTGACTTTAATAGCATGACTTAAATATTGTGATAATATCGTATTGTGACTTAAATATCATGATAATATCGTATTGTGACTTAAATATTGTATAGTGACTTAAATATAGTGATAGTATCATATCGTGGTTTAAATATTGTGATAATATCATATATTGTGACTTAAATATCGTGATAGTATCATATTGTGACTATAATGTTGTGACTTAAATATCGTGATAGTATCATATTGTGACTTAAATATTGTGATAATATCATATTATGACTTAAATATCGTGATAATATCGTATTGTGACTTAAATATCGGGATAATATTGTATTGTGGTGTCTCTGGTGATTCTCACCCCCTAGTAATGAGACAGAACCTAAATTCTGAGGATCTGGTAAAGATGAGATATGGGTTAGGATTAGGTAAGGGTTTTGCATTAACTGGTTATGGTTAAGGTTAGGGAAAAGACAGCCCTAATGAATGAAAATCAATATAGGGGAGTCCTTAAAACTCCCTCATTATCCTCTGTTTAAAGCCACAGAAATATTAATATGATCTCACCACATCCACAATAATGAGCTGATAAGTCATGATTCTGACTAATGGTGCTGCTGTTTTGTCCTCTCTGCTTTGACGGAGCCTGATTGTGGGAGAATAAATTTCAAACGCACAGAGATCACATGAAGCTTTCGGACTTACGTCTCCAGCTTGGAACATTTGGACAAAGGTCCATTGATTTATTGGCTTTTTCTACAAATGACCTCCATTGATGTGGATTTTTTTTCCTCTACTGTGTGCAGAAGTGTCTTAGTGTGAGAGATATTCCAGTTAATTTATGGTCTAAATAACATGGTCCTCTTTGTCCTTGGAGGGACACGTAAGGCCTTGACAGTGTCCCTCCACCTTTAAAGCACCACAGTCACAATTCATTTCCATGTTGATTTGGACTGTCCTTGTTTTTTGTCTTTGATATTTGGTTCTCAACCTTTCTAAGGACATGCCCAAGCTATTTTTTATTTGCATTTGAACTTTAGCTTTATACAGTGAACTACTAGTACTACTAATGTGTGATCAACTATAAAATTACATGAAATAAACAATTCTCTGTATGGTATATAAAAAATATGATCTAAAAAACACACACACATACATGAGTGTTTCCAATATATCTACATAAATCATCATTATAATGATATTCATGTAAAAGTGTTTGTTTTTATGATGAAATTTCATAATAACATATGGACAACTGTAATAAAAAAACATATACATATACATATATAACTTTTACATTGAAAACATTTAAAAGTGTGATTTATATGCTAATCATATTTAGTATATTATATTCTGTCTATAATCTAGCTACAAGTGGAGGTGGTTATTATGTGTATAGTATATGATTTATATATCTTCATTTAAATGACATGTAAGGCAATATCACCATTGCAGATCCAGAATATTGCTATACCAACTTGTGGACATTTAATCAGATTAAGCAGATCTCTCTTCTATATTTATATACCTTTCAGACACTGTTTTAATCTGCACATATATATATATGTGCTTTTTGGATTCTTTTCGGTTTTCTGTTTAGTCATTTGTGTGATGTTACTTGTTATTTATATACATTAGACTCCATGTGGGAGTCTGAGCTCGTGGGGCCCTGATTTGCCGAAGCCCCGCCCAGCGTGTTTTAACCGATGCAGGGCCGTAACAAACCGCTTGTTATCGCATGATTTTGCGAGAACAACAGTATTAGTATTAACAGCTTATCTGTGTTAGTGCCTGCCCCCCACCCACCACACACACACACACACACACATAGAGACAGACAGGGTGGGTGTGTATAGTCGAAACCGCTGCTACTGTCTCTTTAAATTTACCCAGGAGCCCCTTAAGGAGCCCCAGGGGCCCCTAGTCCGGCTCCCCACCCTGAAGACAAGCAGGAGCCTTAAAATCCACGAGAGTCGGCCTTCCTAGCTGAGCAGCACCGAGTGTCCACGGGCGGATATACTGTACACGCGTGCGTGATTGTATTAAAAAGTTAACTTGGCGGCTCCCGTGCGGGGCGCGTGCGGGGGGGGAGAAGGCAGGCAGAGCCCGGCTCCTCTCCTCCTCTCCTCGGCCATGAGCACCGGCCAAATGCGTGTGTCGAGCGGCCGCCGAGCGAACACGTTAGTGGCGTTAACATGTTGTTGAGGTGGTGCTTGTGTGCGTGACTAGACCCGCTTCGGCGCTACGGTAACCGAGACGGAAGGAGGAGGAGGAGGACGAGGAGGCGGTGTGTGAGGAGTAGCCGGGGCCGGTGATGGAAGAGCCAGAGCCCGGGGAGCTCCGGAGCTCCGAGCAGCCGGAGCTGCTCTCATTAATAATAAGCGGCGGAGAAGAAGAGGAAGCGACGCCGGAGCGGAGTGACTGTAGAGGTAAAGGTATGGAGAGAAAACTGGCGAAACAAGTGTTGTTGTTGTGCGTGTTCACGCCGCGTGGCTGTCACAGTCACGGCCATTGTCACGGCAGACAGTGGGTCCGTGGATTCAGGGACAATGATAGAGCAGCATGGCCCCTCTGTCTCTGTGGCTCCTATAAACAAAGGCTCAACAGTACACAGGCAGGCGGACCCGCGCACACTGCTGCCCCCTAGTGGCCGCTCCGAAACCTAATCATTATAATCAACATTGTAAATACTATGGCCTGAAGGATGGAAATGACCTGCAAATGATTATTAACAATATTATAAATGTTTATTTTTTTTAAACAGGATCAGAAGACAAATTTAAACATGTAGGCTACATTAAATTAAAATATGTTATTGATGGGTATTTCATCATTATTGACTGATTAATATTGAATTCATTGTTGATAATAGGTCATTTATATAGCACATGTAGACCAAATATTTGGTCAATAAGTGCCATTTTTCAGGCTGTTGTTACAGGACATTACATTATTACATTATTGTTACATTATTATTATTATTATTATTATTATAACTGGATTTCTAAAAATCAGCATCAGCATTGGTTATAGGAAAAATCTGTATCGGTCGACCGATAGTTTGTTCATATTCAATACATATTTACATGTGTCTGTAAAGCTTTAGGTGATTTTTGTCGTTGTTGATGTTATTCTTCTACCTGTGTTTTGGTCACTGTGAACAGTAATTGTGTTGTTTTGCTGCATCCTTCATCTGAAAATTAGAAAAGCTATTAGACCTGACTGAGGGAGGCTTTGTGTGTATACAGCAGCAGTGCATGGACGGGTGCATGCTTATTTTTACTTTTATTCTATTGATTTTTTATTGAATTCCTCAAACAAAGCAAATACAAAAAAGAAAAGCAGAGTAATATTGTTTTGTTTGCCCCTATTAAGCAGGACGTTAAACAAAACAATCAAGTTAATTTAAGATAAGAGACGCATATTATTCCACACAATAATACAACAAAATCATCATATTTTCTCAACATTTTGGCTTTAATTATCTTTTTGAATACAATATTTGATTTAGATTCTTTGGCTTCTCTGTCAGGATTCTTATTTGTGCTATGTTGTGCTTTCAGTCAAACTGCCTTGATGGAAAACAAATCACTTCCTGTGTGAAGTGCAGAAATGTTGCCAGGCAACACAGGCTCTAAACGCTGCCATAACAAGAAACATTATATTTAGAAGTCGGATACTTTACAGGATTTTATGAGATACAACTTCTCTTTTCTTTTCTGTCTTTTTCCTGTCAGAAGAGGAGGCTCTTGCTAACGGCCATGTTGTGGAGGAATCAGGTGCTAACCCCGCGCTCACACCGGTCAAATCTCCAGGAACCAGCTACTGGAGCATCACCGAGGGCCCCGACCACCCGCTCCTCCTCTCCCCGGCCCCGGGGCCCTCTGCACAGAAGCCCAAAGTCCAGAAGGCGTCGCGTCCCGGCCTCAGCCGCATCCCAGGTCGCGACCACCGCCGCTACTACCACGAGTACTGGCGCAGCGAGTACCTGATGGACTTTGACCCCCAGAGGCACGGCATGATATGCATGGTGTGCGGCAGCTCGCTGGCCACGCTGAAGCTCAGCACCATCAAGAGGCACATCAAGCAGAAGCATCCGGACTCGCTGCTGTGGAGCGCCGCCGACAAGGAGGTGATCCGCTCGGGCTGGGAGAGTCACCTGAACCTGGCGGGGAGTCAGATGTCGTACAGCTCTGATGCTGCTGGACCTCCAGCTCAGGAAGACGAGGAGGAGGAGGAGCAGCTGGACTCAGGCGGCCACACTGCTGGTGAGTACGACTCTTGCTCTGCTCTGCTCTGACTGAAAGTGGAAGTGTTGAGGAGCTCACACTTGGTGGCAGTGTGAGCTCAGGGTTTCGTGTGTGTGTGTGTGTGTGTGTGTGAGGAGGAAAGAGAGAGAGTGATGTAATGTTTGACTGAGGCAGAGAAGCAGGTAGAAGCTCACTTATAACTAGGGCTGAACAATTTTGAATTAATGTCTTTATTGCGAAATTGCGATTGCGCTGTGATTTGCGGTATCACAGGGAATGGTCATTTTTGCATCATTAATTATCATTTTATATAAGTGATTTTTAAGCTCCTTAAATGTGAATATTGTCTGGTTTCTCTGCTCCACGTAACAAAGAAACCATTAAAAATGTTCCATTTTGGTTTTTGGACCAAACCCGCCTGTTGAGAATGTCATTATTTGGAGGTTTGGGAAACACCAATCAACATTTTATGGACCAAAAAACTCATTTCGCTAGTCCACAAGATTAGGGGAGGGGCTGCACTTTTCCTGGACTAATAACCTGTGTGAAATGGATGATTAATCAATTATTTTATTCAATAAAATTTTTCTGCTTCTTAAATGTGAACATTTACTGGTTTCTTTGCTCCTAATAACAAAGAAATCATTTAAACGGAATATTTCGAGAACAACACTTTACAGGCCAAACAACCAATCATGTGACTGTGTGTTAAACCACGGGATGAGGAGGAGCAGCTACACTTTTCCAAAACATAGCAATAAATGTGTGTTGTTGAATTTTTCACAGCTACCTGTTTACCTTTGCCTGCAGCGTGTCTCTGCCGCCCTCTTCACCTCTGTGTTTTGCATATTCTCGGTGGATATACATGTGTTTCCTTTGGGCCCTTTTTTTTACCGTCTACCACACACACACACACATACATCCTGCTCTCGTAAACACCTTTGATCTTTTTTAATTCAAATGATCTCAAAACGTAACAGACACCTGAGATGTGACTTGGTAGATCTATGAAAAGTGTTTGACTACAAACATCATTAGGCGTGTCACAGCAGAGTAAATCTAATGCCATTGTTCTTGTATTAAATAATGCCAAAAAGCCTGAAGGTGCCTCTTCTAATGAAAAACATGACTTTTTTTTTAAAGTGAAACCATGGCTACAAGAATGGTTTAAGCCTAAGACTAACCCAATAAAATGAATGTCAGCTCAAGTCAGCAGAGTTTTTCTCCCTGAAAATACAAGTTTGAGTTAAACTCACTCCCCCACACCAAACTCCATAGAGAAAATCAGGGTTTTTAGCTTGTGGGGACACTGGAGTTTCCGGTCTACTGCTGCCTCGTTTGATAAGTGTGTGTCACTTAAGTTAATCCGATTGAAGGACTATAATTGCCCTAGTCACAAAACGAACGCATTTAAACACACGGATGGAGGCAACAGTGGATCATCAACTGCTGTGAGCCGTGGTGTAAAATTGTTGATTTTCTCAATGGACTTTGGTGCAGGAAATTGAAGGCTGTTTAACAGTGAGATAAAGTTTTTGTTTTCAGATGGATTATGTGTCAGAACCTCATACGAAAACCCCTGAATTATCCCTTTATGGTGGTAATCTCTGTATGTTTTTCCCTTCTTTTTTTGGACTCTCAGCAGAACCTCAGGACCTTGTGGCTCCACAGGAGCAGCCACAACAAACCCTCAGTCTGTCTCCAAAGTCTGAGGAGGTTGAGGTCCCGCAGCCACAGGATGAGCAGCAGGATGAGGAGCAGGATGAGGAGCAGGAGCCGCAGGATGAGGAGCAGGAGCAGGAGCAGGAGCAGGACCTTGCTGGACCATCAGCTCAGACTCTGGAGCGCTACCTGAACGACTCGCTGCACGCCTGGTTCCGCCAGGAGTTCCTGATGGAGTACGAGTCGGACGCCAACCGGCTGCTGTGCATGGTGTGTGGAGGAGAGCTGCCCTCGCTGCACCTCAACCACATCAAGAGCCACGTGTTGGACACCCACCCAAACTCCCTGGTGTACAGCGCCGAGGAGAAGCACTGCATCCTGCAGGCGTGGGCTCAGGCTCATGGTGAGAACAGATGTTTTACTTAGTTAGGAAGTCGTTTTCCACCTCAGCCCTGGTTGCGTTCGTATCGCATCAAACATGCATTATCTTAAAAATGGTGGGCGGAGCCATCTGTCTCATCTGGTTGGTGTAAAAGAAAAAAAAAATTGAAATATGATGACTCAACAAAACGTAGAGTGCGTGAAAGGTGTGATGGAGGAAAGTAATAGTCTTTTCCTCAGACAATTTAAACAAGTCCGTGGAGTAAATCGACTAAAATAACAATCATTTCACTTACAAATCAATACAAAATTAACTTTTCCACCAATTCTTTGGACACGAGACCATGACGTTGGTCGCCTGTCTTTGAATCGCCGTAACGACAGGGTACAACAAGTAGGTGACTGAGAGGACTTATCATTTACCGTTATCTGTCTGACCTTTGAAATGTATTGCATGAGTGTACTCGTCCCAACACCCACTGACACCACTTATCTGGAACAGTGTTACCATGGTAACACGTTAAGATGAGGACCCTGGACTCAGCACTGTCACCCTCTTGTGTCCTACAACCTCTGAGCAGCAGCAGCAGCTCTGCGTTCTTTGACACACACGCGGCCCCAAAAGCACATGGGAACTGAGTTACATGCGGCCCCAAAGGCTCATGGGAACTGTAGTTGTTGACGTTTTCAGTCACATACATGATGCATGTTTTCTTGTTGCTTTACAGAAGAGTCCGAAAACTCAATCAAATCAGAGCCCAGCACCAAAGACGGCGGCGTGGATCTATTAGCTCAGGACGCGGAGGACGCTCAAATGGACATGGACTCGTACCCGCAAAGCGACGGCGCCTCAACTCAGGACACGTGTCTCATCGGCGAGGACGGCGGCGTCGGAGCGCCGCTCCGCCAGAGCAGGAGGAAGCGGCTGCGCGGCGGCGACCCGTGGCAGCTCCGCCTCGACTACATGGTGGCCTACGGGCCGCAGGGCCAGGACACGTACTGCATGGTGTGCTCTCAGGTCCTGCACGAGACCAAGGTCAGCAGCTTCCGACGCCACATCCAGGAGAGTCACCCCGAGACACTCGCGCTGAGTCAGCAGGACAGAGAAGCCATGGCTGCTGCCTGGACCAAAGATTACTCCAGTGAAGGCGTGCAGAGCCAAGATGGTGAGACTCTCCCATTTCTTCATCTGATCCCGTTTCGTCATTAATAGTACTTCCTCTACAGATGTTTCAAATTAAAGCGCCAGGATTCTTCGACCTGGTTTCCTATGTTTATAGATGTGGGTGTGTCCGTGAATAGTACTTTTTCCATTATTGATCGAGTTGATTGACAGGCAGCAGTCTGAGTTATATCCATAAAAAAGTACTCATATTTGCCAATAAAGGAGTCTTTACGTCTTTACTTTTTTTTTACACGTCAAAGAAAAAAAACAGACGGTTTCCGTGTGGGCGTGGCCTCACACTCTTCTCGTTCTCAGCAGAAATCAACTCTGCGGCCGCAGGCGAGACGAACGACGACTCCTGTTCCGACGTCACAACGCCCACTAAGACGGTAAAGAGGGAGAGGGGTCGAGGGGGGACGCCGTCGCGCCACAGCCATTACCCCGGCAAAGACCAGCGGAGGAACTACCAGGTCCGCTGGAGGATGGAGTACCTGATGGACTACGACTCGGGCAGACACGGGCTGATCTGCATCGTGTGCGGCGCCACCCTGGCCACGCTGAAGGTCAGCACCATCAAGCGGCACATCCAGCAGGTCCACCCGTACTCGCTGCAGTTCAGCCCCGAGAAGAAGCAGCAGGCCCTGCTCAGCTACAACCAGAGCGGCGTGCACGTCCTCCACTTTGACGACTGCTTCTCCTCGCAGGACTTCGGACACACCGAGCTGGCCCCGAGTCCGACGCAAGTCGACGCGTAAAACAAAAGAACGAAAAAAAGTTGTCCGTCGCTCTTCGCGAGGCCCGCGCTCAGAAACAGCCCCTGCGTTTTCTTCTGTCAAAGGGAAATTCAGGTCAAATATGGTCCGACTCTCCCGTCCCTCTGTGACTTAGATCCCAAAACATCCACGCAATCACGTGCTGAAGAAATATCACCAAATTCAGACAAAAATGGTTTGTTTTTTTGGGTAAAACTACTTTGCGGTGGTCGCCAAATACTTACTGACCTACGAAACAGGAAGACGTAACATTTTTGGTCTGCGGAGACCACCGTAGTTTTATGAAACGCTTTGGGAAAGGGAGTGGTTAAAGGAGGAGGAGTCTGTGCCATCTGCTGCCTCACCACTAGGTGTCACTAATTCTTACATACTGAAAGCTTTAAAACTCCGGTTCTATATATTTTTTTGTAATATTATGATAATACCGTCATATTTATACAAGTATTGTATATCACACCGATGCTGGCCTCATTACCTGCATCTTACTCAGTAAATAACAGGGTATTATTGTGATTTCATCTCCTTTAAGCCATTGTTATTACAAAGATGGGAACTTAATTAAGAATTAGATGGTACTGGACACAAAGTTTGAGTGTTTGTGTAGCGTACAAAACGATGTCGCCCAACCAAACTGATACCAAACAGAGTCGAGCTTAATCGTGGAAAGGCTCCATAAGTGCACTGTAACGTAAAAGTGTCACCTCTTGTTCCTTCAGCACCTGATCCTGACAAATTCGCAGTTTGTCGCCGTTTGTCGGGGATTCAGGGATGGTCATGACCTTCACACGTACACGGGGCTTGTTTCTGGTGTCGGGCCTCAGTGTCTCACGCTCTCAGGAACTTCATAAGCGAGTGTTTTTTTTTTGTTTGTTTTTTTCTCCCGCCCCCTGCCCCGATTCAGCGAGGGGCACGAGCTGAACTAAATGTATGATATGAAGACAACGTAGCACTTTGCCCTGAAAATGTACTAAAAAAAAAACAAAAAACAGAACACAACACTCCCGGCGTTTGCTCGTGTGCAGCGAACACAACGAGACTGTGTGATGTTATTGCTGAAGACAATGAACGGCAGCGTGCAGTCAGTCAGCGGCGTATTTAACTCTTTGTTTACAGCGGAGGAGAAGGACGTCCTCCTCTTCCTCAGCCATTCTACTGAGATACGTTATCTCTGACCCCAGCTGCGTCCTCTCCATCGTCCACACCCACGTTAGCCAAAAACTGCACAAAACAAAACAAAAAAACAACAACCTGAAAGAATATGTAAATACCTATATGACAAATAATTATTTTTCCTTTATACAAGCACTTTTATGCTCCCTGGTTTCTACAGAACATGTTTGTAATTATGTCCACTTTTTCTACTTCACTTCACTCATTCATTCACTGCTTTTCCCTCACTTTTCCGTTCACTGTACAGAAAACAAACGAAACAAAACGTCAGAGCGAGTGAAAGAAAAGTAAAAAAAAACTAAACTGTTTCGTCTCCACCTGGAAAAAGTAACTCAGGGATTCTGTCGTCATGGAGAAAAAAAAACAACAACAAACATTTCATCGGCAATATTTCAGGAAAAACGTCGGCTTCGGTCCGTGTGTCCATGTGAACGTGACGCGGCAAGTATTAGGGCCAAAAGTCTGAATGTGTACGAGTCAGTGTTACGGAGAGAATAATAATATATATGTTTGGTGATTTAAAACAACAAAAGAATTAGTCATTTGGAGGAAAAACCTTGATTTTTGTGTCGAAAGTTAACGATTGTGGTGATTATTTCCATCATATTCGTATGTATCTTGTTTTTTTTAGTTAGTTAAGTTATTTTGTCATTTCTGACTCTAAAATTCCAAATAATCCCAAATAATTTTTTTTGTCAGATTATGACTTCATGTTCATATTGCAATACCTAATCTTTTTCAAAAACATAACTTAAAATTATTATTTTGAAGAAATGTTTTTTTTACATTCAAATAAGGAAAACTAAATATGGAATTTAACCCAAAATAGTCTCCTTATATATTTTGAATTCATTTAAAGCTTAATTAACTTATTCTGCCTCGCGTGACGCTTAAATTCAGAACAAACTTTTTTTTTTTATTAAATTATCAATTTACACGACCTAGTTCTTTGAAATGGTTTAAAATATGCTCACAAAATCACACTCTCAGTCAATTATTTCAGAGAAAAGTTTAATTTTCTTCATTTTTTTAATGTCATTATTTATTATTTCCACAAAATGAATTGGACTGTGAGGAAAACTCAAACGTGGTTGAGCTTTAATTTAAGAAATATTGTTTTTTTATTGCGAAACAAAAGTTTTTTTTTAAGACATTTCTGCCATTTTCATAATAATACAAACTTTTTCCCCCTCAAAATATGAATTGGTTCATTTAAAAACACATATTTCTCCCGTGAACCTTTAAATTTATTCATAGTATGTGTTGTTTTCCCCCCTCAGCAATGGCCCTGTTACATTTATGGACGACACACGTTTGAAATTTGAAATGTCGGACACTTCACTGACCCTCACGTCTGTCCGGGAGAAACTCTGACGTAGCACTTAAATAATTAAGTCAAGAAAATGAAGTCAAATTGAAATGAAGCGTCGAACATTTGATCATGTGACACGCTTACTTTGCTTGTGTGTGTGTGTGTGTGTGTGTGCGCGTGTTGATACTGTGAATGATCAGCTTCTCGTTTTTTTCCCCTCACTCTCTCACTCTCTCTCTCCATCCTGTGACTTCCTTCCATTTTCCTCCTGCTTTGATCTTTGAATAAAAGACTCAACACTGTGACGCTCTGTCTGCTTCTTTATTTACACTTTACATATAATGATGTTTTTCAGCGTGGAATTTGATGGACGGGAACTGATGGGATTATTTTAAAGCAGCAGTACGCGGGATCCGTTGGAAGAAAAACCCAACAGTAATGGTAACTTAAAAGAATGATAGAATTAATCATAACATCAAAGATCATGAAAGACAACACGTTAAACTAGGACATGAAAGGGCCCTTACGTCCCCCATTCAAGTCGGGGAGTGTTCTGTGGCTAAATTCAAAATGGCCGACTTCTTGTTTGTGTCCATAGCCGTGTTCGCGGTCCATATCTTGTGTCGTGTACGAAGTTTCGTAGCGATCGGTCAATGCATGGCGAAGGTATAGGGCACTTCCTGTTTCGCAGCAAATTGCGTAATTTCGCCAAACATCCGATGGCCGCCGTGGCCACACCCCTTTTTAAATCTGTGAAACCTATCGATAATGTTTTGCTTTTGGTGTGATTATGACAAACTAAGTTTATTTATGTTGGTACAATAAACACACTCAGAGGAGTTTGTCTATTTACGAAGCGCGCAAATCGTCAAAATGGACGCCAACATTTAAAATGGCCGACTTCCTGTTGAGTTGAGGCCATGGTTCGGATTGACTTTTTTGTTCCTCTTGGGCTATAATGTGTTCCCACCAAGTTTTGTGTAATTCGGTGCAACTTAATTTTGGCTTGTTTTTCACCATAAGAGGGCGCTGTAGAGCCCTCAATAATCATAATAAGATTTGGGTGCCTCAGCTTTGCTTTTAATCTTTACGTACTAAAATGGCTGCCAGAGGGAAGGAGAGTGTGTGGCGTTCCATTTACGTTGGAACGTCCGATTCACGTCCAAGTTGTAAATAAAGAGAGAAAATTATTAATCAATAAGAACAAAAAAAACAACCTTAATTGTCTTTAACCCACTGACAAACAAATAGAGCGATTAAACCACAATCCTTTGACGTGTTTTTATTAATTTCACTTTGACATCAGTACAGAGACCACATACTGTTTATTTGATTTTTTATTTGAATTTTTTTTATCCGTTTTCTTTCTTTCTTTCTTCCCCATTTTCTTTTTAACTTCCAACTTTTTCCTCAAAGCTTCAAAAAAAAAAGGAAAAACAAACAACCCCAAAAACCCCGTCAAATCTATTACAAAACAAAGCAGATGTTAGTGAAACAACGTCGAGATAATCAGGAAGTTAGACATGGGACGAGGGAAGTCACACACACACAGGGGGACAGAGAGGACAAACTAAAGCAGCAATGTGTTAAAGTTACAGTAAAATGACTCCGTGTCAGTGTCAAACATTAAAGGGCCAGTTCAACCAAATACAACCTCTGCGTCGTCATTTGAGTTTTCATCGCAGTAGAGCTACGTTAACTTCTGTCTCAGTTTCCAGATTAAAGTCAGGCGTTCTACGGTCTTTTTTTTAAGCAATGAAAGAGCATGTCACGCGCTCACCTTCTCTGAGTTATTTTTGAGTTTGCGTACGAATATCTACGCCTCCTTTCGTTCTTGACCGTATTTTAAATTAATATATGACTTAAGGTGGGGTTTAAAGCACCGAATTGTCCATTTTTAAAGGACGAAATCAACTTGAAGCTGCAAAAGGACCGAGGGCGTTGCTCAGGTGAGCAGCCGCTGGGCACGTTTACGCAAGTAAATAAAGAGATCTTTAAATTTTGTTGACTTGAGCTTCGGAAAAACCAGAAAGCAAAAGCAATTTGATTGAACTGCTCCTTTAAGAAGAACAAGTTCATGTCAAACCTTTCCATGTAAATGAGGACGCAGCTTTTTAAAGCTACTATATGCAACTCCTCCACAGTGACATAAAGCGTGATTGGCCATTTAGCTCCAGCCAATCAGACGACGGGAAAAATGACGACGCAAGAAGATAAGCTCCTTTTATTTCAACATCCTTCTCAAAAGCTTCTCATTTCACTTGGACGCACAAACAACTGCGACACAAAGTCTAACGCGAGTTCGTCCGTCTGTCGCGACCACACTGCTGAATAGGCTCCGCCCACCACAGGACGATTGCGACAAAACCTGAAAATGTATATAAAAATGGACGAAGTCTGCTTTGAAAAGTGAAAACAAGCTTCTACATCTCACGTGATTTGTTCGAGTAAAGGTTAGGCTTCGAGAGTGGAAGTCTAGAAAGTGATGGAAGTAGTATTTAGCCACTAGGAGGCGAAAAAAAGGCTTCTACTTCTTGATTTGTAACGTCAGTAAACATTTTTCGGGATTTAAACGCGAGAATCTCCAACGGATATTTTTTGCGAATGAAGACACGATGCATGAGGAGTTGGGAGTGAAACATGTGTGACAGTGAAGTGTGTATGTGTGTGTGACATCCCATAATCGTCCTCCACTGTCACTGTTAACACAGAGCATCACTAACAAACCTGCGACTTCACTTCCCTCCATACACTCGTCCCTTAAAACAACATGGAGATGGAACTGCTGTGCTAACGTAGGGTTTCTTTTTTTGTTTGTTTTTTTTGTTTTATTTTAACCGAGTTCAAAAACACCACTGAAACAATCACAATCATAATAATAATAATAAGAATAATTATATTAAAACAAGGGTCAGGGTCAAAAATATGGTACAGCTGATGTAAAGGGTGAGTTTTTTTTCCAGCTTAAACGACTACGACGTGCTCTTCATGAGAGGCGGAGACAAAACCGAAGAGAAGTGACGACAAGCAGAGCTGGAGAAGAAAAAAAAACACTTCAATACACGTTTCCCAGCGACGCGATGCCCGTCTGTGTCGTCACGGCGACCCGTAACTCCCGTAAAGTGAGCCAAAACAATTTAAATCATTTTTTGTAGTTCATGGCAAATTCATCATTCAAAAAGCCTTTATCTGAATTTTAAAGACACATTAATAATCACCAAATTAACTATGACGGTAAATCTTTAACCAATCAGTTGCCACAAAAAGAGGCGGTGCTCTTAACGCCCCGCCCACTCACCAAGCACCTTCATGAGGTTGCGTAAGGGCGCAGGAGAGGAATGCTAATGATTCATAGTCTAAAAAGAAAATCCCCAAACAAAGACCCCGCCCCATGGCAGCAACAGGCGCTGTGATTGGCCCCTGATAAACATTGCAAATTTGTCATTCCAAAATAACACATTATCAAGTTCTTTTTAATACGACAGATTAACTAGAACAACTTTTATCCAATCAGATGCCACAAAAAGAGGTGGTCTTCGTTGTGCCCCGCCCACTCCAACACCTACATGAGGTGATTGCTAACCAACCATACATTTTGACCAAAAATAGAGCTTTTCTATAGTCTTAAAACATAAAAAATGAGTTGAGAGTTTTGGCCCACTTGGGACTCCGTACACGAGTAGAGCTGGGAAAGATTTTACGATTCACGGGTGCGATAAAAACACGTCGGACTGCGTTACCGTGACTACCAAACCTACAGGAGTTCACTCTTTACGCTGCTGCCGTCACCGAAGCTAGCGGGGAGTCAAAGCAGCCATTCTAGTCAATACCAATAATAATAATAATAATATCAATAATAATACAAGCAGAGTCAAAATGTACATGTGAACGAGAGAAGTCAACACTTCGTGACGAGCAGGCGTTTGGGAGGACTGCCGAGAGGGAACTGTCCTTTCGTATAAAAAGCGAGGCTACCGTGTTTTTCCGCACAGCAGCAGAGAGGCTGCAGCGGTCTTCACAATCAGGAGTAAATATAGAATGTATAGAATATGAATATACACACACAGAAAACTGAGCGAGACAGTGAACTAGACCAAATTATCACAGCTGGCTCCGTCTTCCAAACCTTTTTATTTCACCCTGCTGATGGGTTTCCAAAAACAAAAACAACAAACTTAAAGTTCAGTGCAGTGCAGAGACGTACAAACACAAGTGCCTGTGAGGTGAACGCAGGAGAAAACTCATTAAACAGGCCTGTCGTTTTTACACAAAACCAACTTCCTAAAAGATTAACTCATATTTATCCACACAACAGGTCGACGACTATCCACAGTAAGTCCCAAAAGGTTGCTTTTATTTCATTTCGTTCCTTTTTTTAATTTTTTTTAATACATTTCAGTTTTTCTAAGTGTTTTTCGCAGCTGGGAGAGGAAAAATGTGTTTGTTTTTTTTGTTTTTTTTTTTAAATCGTACAGACATTTTTGCATTTTGGCGTCGTATACAGCCACGCACAGACACGCAAAACAAGCGCCCGCCTGCATCGCTGTACACGCGGAGAAACCAGGTCATAGATTCAGTCTAGTTCACTCGACCCTGCCTCCGTTTTCTCCCGCCCACAGAGAGAGGGGGTGGGGTCCGCTTGCGTCACTTCCTCGCTAGTGTTTTGCGCTTCCTGTCTGAACAGGCACAGTTCTTCTCTAAATGCTTTTGCAAGTTAAGCTGCGCAGTAGTTGTACATTAAATATTGAGTAGCTCAGAGGTTTTTCTACCTAGCAAGGTTCAGTGTTGTAGGGGTGATGGTGGATGGAGGTGGGAGGAGCAGTTAGACTGGCGGGGGCGGGGTTAACTGGAGAAAGGAGGGGGGTGCGGTTTTAGGTGGTGATGGAGATGAGGATGATGGTGGTGATGGTGATGTGAAGGTTTTTTTTTCTTATGGAGGGCGATCATTCAGTTTTGCTGCGCTTCACCGCTCCGGGAAGTTTCTCTTGCAACCTGGAGACGAAAGGAAAAAAAACACAGAAGAACATGAAGAACCACAGAGGAAGAAGAGCACCACCCTCATCATCGCCGCCCACTCGCTGATGACGACAGTCACTCACTTGGCCATCGTGGTGTTGACTTGAGTACGTGCCACGTCGATGTAATGATCGATCTGAGTCTGGAGGATAAAGAAAGAGATGAGCAACAATAGAAAAACATCAATTTAAATCACATTTAAAACTAAAATCACTCACTCATCAATAGGTTTAGTCTACACCCTTGTTTTCAGACTCTTGTAACGTACAAAATAATCACTTTAAACGAGTTTTCCAAATGAAAATGAGAATAATGATGTAAAAAGGACCATTCGCTCCGATTCCACGAATCATATCGCTGTCACAATTTGACATTTATTCTAAAAATCGTTGGGCCGTGAAGAACCAAAACACAAGCTAGGGTGAAACGCTGCGGCGCTGGCGGCCATTTAGTTTGATCTCACAGTTGCAGTGAGGTCATTCTCTCAGCAGCTGGAGGAGACGGAGAGACGCAGAAAGACTTCAGTGTGTGACCCACACTGAAGTCACTCTGTGAGCTCGCCATGTTCTCATACAACACTGGGGTTGTGTGGGGGGGGCGGGGTGAGTGGATGATGAGCGACACTCAGTTTGTGATATACTGATCAGGACCTGGGAGGGAGGGGCCAGTCTCACCTTGTTCTTCTCATAGACTGGTGGCACCGCGAAGAGCAGGATGTCAGCTGAAGAAAACACAGAGACATGTTAGACTCACGTCAAGTTTAAAATGACTAAAACTGGACATTTTCAATGCATGTTAACACAATAGTCCGACTAAAATAGTACTTTGGGTTTGGCCATGAAATAACGCGAATAAATCCCGAGCGTTCTTTGGAGAATTTATGCTTCGTTAGCTAAAAGAAGTAAATAAATGGCGACAGGAGCTCAACAAGCTACCAATTATCCATGAAATGCCCGATACAAACCAGCTGAAACAGGGGATATCGCCACCTAGTGTAGCGGAGTTGTACACACATTTATAATCTTAATGTTTTTATCATCAATCTTAGTGGATATATTAGTTCTTTATTTGTATTTGTATTGTCTGTACAGCAAATTTGGTCAACGGAGGTTGTTTTGAAACATGCTAAAGAAACTAACTTTTCATATTTTTTTGTGTGTGAAGATGAGAAAATCAGAAAATACACTCTTGTCTGTGTTGAACTCATCGTTTATGTGTTTGGTTGGGGTGAGCAGACCTTTGGACACCGCTCATTAGAGATGATCAATTAAAACACTACACATGACACAGCGTGTGTGTGTGTGTGTGTTTATCAGTTATTATGTATATGAGTGTTTTAGTGGCCGTAAGCTCCACTCTCTGCGCAGCACGAGGAATGTGGTATGTTCCGCCGTTGGTTCCCATGGTGCTCACCCAGGATGAGAATGGTGATTCCATTGAAAACAGCTCCTACGTAGGTCAACAGCCACATGACCACAGCCAGCTGAGGAGGGAACAGCAAACAATGAGAGGGAGGAGAAGAAGGAGAAGAAGAAGGAGAAGAAGACAAGGACAACACCCAACTTATATATGAAGTAACAGAAGCAGAGGACAGACCGACGCGGCCTTTTCATGGCGGACATTTTGACAGGTCACAGTAGAAAATACATGGGTGTAAATAACAGAATGAAAGATGGACCAGTTCAATTTAGCTCACTCAGTTTTAGGGTCTATTTCATTTTATTTGTGGTAACATTTTAATCTGTCAAACTGATTTATCTTGAGAGTCAGATGACCAGATTGAACGTTGAGTCAGTCCGATTTCTGAAATCGAGCTAGTCTTAGTCGGACTAAGATACCTGGATAATGAGATTCATAGTCCGATTACCCATGTAATGGGTATTAACTGTGCATGTAAATGTACTAAATGTTTCATGGCAGCTGCTTTTTAACCGTGTAATTTGACTCTAATTTATAATGCAGTTGTTTTGTTCTATTATAATCAGGACTACTGGGGTTTCTGCTAATGATGCAGCTCTGATAGCAACTCCCTCTTCTCTAAAACCGCAGTTAAAACGGAGGCGGGGGATGATGCTCCCAGGAGAGGAAGCCTGTCGAGGCAGAGTGAAAAATAGTTTTCCATTAGAATTTCAACTAAATGGTCATACTGGAGGCCCGAGGACGACCGTGGTCAGTGGGCGAAAAGCTGCAGATGCTCACCTTTAGGGAGTCCACGAGGTCCTCGACCAGAAAGAGGCGGCTCATCTGCTTTAGGGCTCGGTTGATGTAGGTCAGACTGGTGTCCACGTGCTTGCGGAAAGTCTCGGGGGGGATGCTGACATCCTTATCTATCAGCGTTCTGCAGAGAGGAGGAGGAGAGTTAGCACAAAATGAGGCTAAGTGTCCGTAGCAAAACTAAAAAAAACAAACACTGCAGGGAAACGTACATAAGCAGCGTGTGGTGACAAGGATTCATGGTCATTTTCTTAGCAGATCATACAATCGGAATTATCTACTTGCGTCACTTATCAAGAGACCACAGGCCTTTATTTTGAAAGACTCCCGTTGTCTCGATAGTGGTCAATAATTGATTGATTTTCCTGAGAAAATGTTTTTCATTTGCCGCTCAGCTCTACGAAACTCAAAATTCTGCAACAAAACACTGAATTAGAGGAAGCAACTGTGATTTAATGATTTAAAACTAAACTGTAGAGACTGAGAATATATTGTGAATATTTTGATGGACTGAATCTTATCATTTTATAATCAATTCATTGGTCTGTTAATGTCTTGAATTATCAATTGTTTGGACCATAAAATGTCAGAAAATTAAGACCATTTTTTTTCTCCCAAACCTAAAAATGTCACAACAGAAACCAGAAAATGTTCACAATTTCAAAAGCTGAAAAACCATAAAACTTAAATGTATCATTAATTATTTACTGCACAGAGAGCTAAAAAATGAGACAAACTGAAGGGTTATTTGTTTTAGTTGATGATAAAGTAAATATTCTGTGCAGGACACAACATCACGCATGCCTTCTTTATCGATCAGTTATCTTTGTGACGTGATCAGATTCTGTTGTTTGACAACGTAAGAAGAAAATGTAGCTTACATTTGAGAAACTTCATTTGCTCTGCGAGCGTTCTGTACCATTTTCAGATTTGTATTTGTTTCTTTTTCTTTTGGTTCAGAGGGTCACATGGCCTGTGTTATTGTTCATGGTCCTTCGTCCCTTTTTTAATGAATTTAATTAAAGTTCTGTGTTGCCATATCAACATTTCAAGTCCCCAAACAAGAACATCATTAGGTTTTTCTTCCCTGAGTCTTATAAAGCTAAATACTTGTGAGACACAGCGGCGGCAGAGGCTCTCTCTCGGGTCTTACTTGAAGGGGTGTCCATCGCTAGACTTCTGCACGGCCTGGACCACAGACTTGTAGATGCGGAAGGTGATGGTGACGCAGAGCAGGGCGAGCAGCAGGTAGGAGACCACGCTGATGACGCTGAAGGCTGCCAGCGACAGCAGCATCAGCATGGACAGACCGAACACCACGCCCGACTTCTTGGGGTCTCGCCAGTGGATCAGGTCCTTCACTGCAGAGGTAGAGAGGCGAAGAAGAAAAGGTCAGTCTTACTTCATCCAGACATAACGCGTTTCTTACGGGTACCATTTCACTTACAACACACATTTCATTCACGTATGTTTCAGGTTAAAATGACTATAGGTAGAGAACACGTCCTTAGACTGTTGTAGCTGCCAAATTCCACTGACAGTCACGTTGTTGGATGCCCTTCTCTCCTAAATTAGTTTCAACTGTGTACCTCATTTCAAAAAACTTAGATGGTAGTAACACGTGAGTGCATACTGCCTAAAACCAGCCTTTTCAAAAGCATAATGATTGCCACAGGTCACATCGGACTATACTTTTAACAATATTCAATCCAGCGATTTTAACTAGCATTGGCCCGATACCAATATTGAGTAAAATGCCTCATCCGTACAGCTTGCATCTGGAATGGGGCAGCCAAGTCATGACAATAGACCGTGTAAAAAAAGGACATAGTTTTCTGTTTTCCTTCCTGGAGCCAACCCGAAAGTAACAATATCGTAAATAGTCTGTGGTAAAATGAGCTTCTACTTCTTTATGAGGAGTTAATGGTCTAAATCACTCAGAAAAATCAATATTGTAACTTATATTCCAGATTTGGGGAACAAAGATGATAAAAATATGTCCAAATGACATTCCTAAAATAATAAATCTTTAGGTTTCAAAGCACAACTTCAGATTCTTATGGGGGTGACGTCAGGACTGTTGACCACTCCGTCCGGACGCAATCTGCCTTCACATGTAGCCTCTGAAGGAGGCGGGGCCTGAGCTGAGGCGCATCACTGAGCAGCAGAGGTCAGAGTGTGACGCCTCTGATGCATTAAAGGAATAAGTGACAAGAAAAGCACTTAACTGTAATGCAGTTTGTTAAGGAGATTTAAAAACATGGGGATAAACACGGATTTTAATGGAAAAATTGAACAGGAGCGCATTAAAGTAAAAATATTGACCTAAAAAAGTTGCCTCGGGAGTAAACAGAGCTGCTAGTCTGCAGCTCTGGCCTAGTAAAACATGAATATGCACCATAAATCTCCTCGGGTGTCAGTGGCTAAGAATAACAGCTAGAGAGAGATGTGTGTGTGTGTCGATGCCCGCTTCATGTTTGCATGCATGTCCTGTGAGGAGTTCTGCATGCAGAAGTAATAGCCTCTACACACCAGGCGGTTATGTAACGCTGGTGCTGGCAACTCCTTCCCCCCACGTGTTGAGGAAAATGGGGGTATTTAAAAAAAGGCCTTGTGTAAATTAAAAAAAAAAAAAGTGGTTGAGAAAACCACGTGGGCTGATGCCCCAGGGACGATTCAGGCCTCGGTGCTCGAGCTACACTTTAATGGGAACAGACGTTATATAGGACCCATATAATTGCAATTTTTCTTGACTTTGATAATGCAAAAAAAATAAAAAATAAAAAAGTATAGATTTATCCTGAATTTTATTTCCTTGAATAAACCAGTTTCACAAAAAACTTATGTGGGAACAGTAATACGACTTCAAAAGTCTGAAGTGCACAATGAGCTTACTGTGAAGGATGAAGTAAAAACTCGGGAAAGAAAGAACAGCTTTCTTTTTACAGGGTCATGGTCCCAGCAGTGGAAATTAAAATCACTTTTTTTTTTTGACACAAGTGCCCTGACTGCACATGTACTTTACTGGGGAAATGTAATACTTTAACATGTACTGTAATCTACGGTTTCTGCAAGTGAGCTGGGTTTTACAGTCTTTACATTGGCGCTACTTCATAGATACGGCCGTAAAAATTAACCACACAGAAGATACATAGAGAGGAATCATCCTAAGCTTCATAAATCTAGGTTTTACACTTCATTTGTAATGAATGAACTGGTGATGGCGTAGACACAGCGAGTCCCTATGGCTTTATTATTATTGTTATTATAATACTGTTGCTGCATATGCATGCAACCATGACAACTTTTATCTTAAGTGCATCTTCAATTATTCAAACTAACAATAAAGCTCTAACTCTCTCACACACACACAGAAGTACATAACAAAACAGCTCATCTCTTAAAGTACACTCCTATTCTTCACAGTTAGGTTTTTAAATTAATAATTCATTCCTATAGCACTCATTTACCGAAGTGCAATATTGTTGTATTTATATTGAGGTGTGTCTAACTTGCTTGCTTGTTTAATGGCAAATCGCTGTTGCTGTTGTGTTATAGAAGTAAATAAAAGAATAGAATAACTACATTACTGTGGGGATTTTGAAGCGCGATGCAGCAAGATCGTGTGTCATGCTTTGAAGCAGTGACTCGGCTATAAATGAGGTCTGACTCCAAGAGAGGGGGCGGAACAATTAATTATTGAAAAATTGCAATTTGAAACAGTGCCACTGGCAAATCGTAAAAGCTGCAACTACATTTTTCTGCTTCACAGATACTGATACGCAAATATTAAAAAAATGAAACATGTACATGGTGGAAACAGATGTTTAGAGTCAAGTATAATTCATGTTTTGATGGTGTTGTCTGGTACAGAGTTAACACTGAACTGAAAGTTGACTTTAAATCCAGTCACAAACAATGACAACGATGTAGGATTGTCTCTCATTACTGCAAATTAAGATTATATACATATATATATTTGATCTACATACAGTGGTTGTGTTTCCGGTGGTTCAGAAGGCCTACTTTGTCAGTTCAGTGCCACCTGCTTCCTGTTGTTGTGTGTGTGTAGCTTTAAGAGCAACATAACACAGTGAAAACAGGCCACTGCGCCACACTCCAGCTTCTGCTCCTCCCTGTGGGTGCCAGCAGCAAAGCATGCTGGGAGGACATGCACACGCCCCTGCCATGTGAGGTGAGGAAACCCTGCTGATTGTTGCCATCTGATTAAAACATTACATGTCGACACTGTTGACTTTTGTTTGCAGCTCGGCCACTGGCACCACACACCCACATCTCCTTCTTGGAGTTTGTGATTTGCTTACTCTCCTGCACCAAAGTCCAAAATTTTTAACTTGTAGAAACACAGGAGCTGGTGGTCTACTGCTGCATTGTTTGGTAAGTTTGTGACACTCAAATAAATCCAAATGAAATATTTCAAACTCCAAAGTAACAAAAAGAACACATTGCAGCTTCCTGAAAGAGGCAGCAGGGGAACAACAACTCCTGTGTGATGTGATGGAAAATCATTGATTTTCTCTGTGGACTTCTGGGATAGGAATAAAGTGGTTTAAAAAACAACATAAACTTCAATTAACAGCTGTAAAAATCCGTCTTACGGCGAGATAAAGTGGCAAACCTACAGAGAAGACTTCAGTTGGCAAAGGTTTTCTTAGGGTAAACCTTTTAAAGGTTCCGTCTGTAGGTTTATAGATTGAAATGTAGGAGGTTTATAGATTGAAAGGCTGCCATTTTGTGCTGCCATGTCTGTACAGCAGCTAGAATGGACAAACAAGCCAGCATTTCTTAAGGGGAAGCTTATTATGAAAACAAAGACTGGCTCGAGCCTCCATCCACACACAAACCCAACACAAAAACCAACTGACGAAGAGGAAATGGCAGAGAGTTGGGTAGAGGGAACCTATGGGATCCTCATCAGCTGACTGAGTGTCAACACGCTTGTTGAGAACAGAAAATTTTGTCTGGTGTGCAGAGGCCACCGTAGTTCACAGCATGCTTGAGAAAGGAGGGGGGCATTTTCTGCGTGTCTGACACCAAACTTTCCCTTCCAGCAACAAGCAAGGGTGCATTTTTTTTCTAAACTCTGCTGCATTTTTCCATTTAACCCCATCGCTACAAGCAAGAAATTACAGGCTCATGTGAGACATATTACTGCCAAGCACTGACAGGCTCAGTCTGATTCAAATATGCACATGTGCCTTAACCAATCTTTACACGGAGGATTAAACAATGTGAACACAAGTGGCCTGTCTGAATGAAACTAATCTTTGACAACAAGTCTGGCATTAGTCACGTACACAAAGAAACCTACAGACAACCATTAGATTATTACTAACAAGTACACTTCACCTCTGAAAGGTTGTAGTGGATTACTTTGGTGAAACATTGGTTAGGTGACACCGTTCATGTGCAACGCGACGAGAACAGCTCACCTTCGTGTGAGTGTACCCCGCCTAATAACCTAGTGAGGAGCAGCACTGCAGTGAAGTATTAAAATAGAACGAGCTCATGGCTGGAGGGGGAGGAATCTATAACACACGCTCCTCTAAAGAACACAACACAAAACAGGGCTCCCTCTTCAAGGCCAAAGGCATGAATATTCAGTTTTGGATCGTATATGTTTCGTTAACATGCTTAACTCGCGGATTGAGCAGTGTCATTTTATGACTTTGCTCAGCACTTTCCCTTACTTTCTGATTGCGACAGCACCAACACTCCCTTGTTTTGCCAACTGCAAGATTGAGAGCATTCAACACAGATCTACAATGAATGTCAGGATTAATGACTGCATGCCAACCTCTGGGCCTGTGAATGTACGGAATGTTTGCAGAAAAGGGAGGGTACTGCCGAAGTGGCATTTGTAACTCCTGAAATATGACACCTTTAGGGTGATTAGTGTACAAATTTTAAACTGACGCTTTAAGTCCTTCTCCAGTGCTTATCACAGAGTTTTGCTCTCCTTTAATTTCCTTGTGTGCAGAGTAAAATCTATTAAATGCACGTTACTTTTCTTCAGGGTTTTCAAACTCAACAAGGACTAAATAAAAAGTTTGAGCAGTAGTCAAATGGAAACAGATGGCGTTTGTTGTCAGGCAGCCGCCCAACCTGGTATTAACATGTGTCTGGATCTGATCAGACATGAACAGCTTTACTGTTTGCACCTGACGTTACGGTGTTGCCTCCATACAGTTATCACATGTAAATGGATCTCTTTTAGTGACTCTTTATGCAAATAAGCAGTAGGTAAAAAAAAATGGTTTTAACGGTCTGACACAGAGACACGATGAGTGAAACTGTAGTAGGTCAGAGGTCACCCAACACTGGAGTATGTGGACTAGGAAGTATCGGAGTTCACTTTTGTTAAAGAATGCAGCAACGCAAGTTCCATAGATTAAATATGAAAGTGGTCTGTTTGATCAGAAGTAGTTGGATCATCAGAGACAGGAGTTATTAGGTCTGAACAGAGTTATAGTGAAATAAATTTCACACGGAGGAAACAAGCCTTCATTGCTTCCATTTTTTGCAGTTATTTAACGTAGTAATGAAGCCTGTTGTCCTCTTTCCCACTGAAGACAAAGGCAGCATGTTTGTGTATTGGTGGATTTTCTTTTTGTCCAATGTGAAAGAAGCTAAATACATTCTGGTACGTTGACCTTGCACCAGTCGATTTCAAATAAAGACTGTACAAATATTGCCTACACATAATCTGGTTTAAAACAGCTTTCATGTTCATAACCAAAAGCTGGGCCTCTATGAAGAGAGAAGAAATGAACAAGTGAACTAACTTTTCCCATGAGAGCATGTACGACTACACCGAAGTAATTTGCTTAAATTGTCTTCAGATCATTTAAAAAGATAATTAACCCGGGAGTCAATTGAGATTAAAATCTTTTTTGAGAGAAGTGAACAAGATGGTAGATCATTTCAGGTCGACAAAAACCATACAATTTTACAATTATGTTTTACATAACATGGTTTTTGAGCCATGTCTTATCACCATGTCATGGTTTTCATTAAGTGGACTGTGGAAACTTGCACAAAAGCAGAAACCCAACACTGGGGATTGACTGTACCGCGTGACTTCCAAAGTACTTGCAAGCAAACACTTGGCCACCATGTATATCCCCCCCACCCACTGTCTGTGGATCACTGCCGAGCTGTGAAGGACAGAGGGCAGAAGAGGGTCATATGCTCAAAGTGAGTCAAAATCGCTAGACCATATGCAGCTTTGATGTCTCTAAAGCACTCTATACTGTCTTTGGCTGCTATAATTTCTGTAACAACTGCCCTGTGTGGACCTTTATGTTTCCCAATGAGCATCTATAACTTTTAAGTGAAAGATTTTTTTTTACTAAAAGGTCGCCCACTAACCAAGTTACTAAAATATCCTGCATAGTGCAAACAAGTAACTAAAATTGGTAAATATATACCGTGATATCCTTTTAATAGTCTCGTATGTTTAAAAACTATCCCTTTGGGATGAGCAGTCTCTAATATTGCTGGGTGCATCAGACATTCTGACACACAAACACCTGCTCCAGTTACCTAACTTTTGATATGGCATTTGATACTGCACATGTGCCATCATGCCGTCATTATTTGCACGACTAACTATGGGTTGTGTTAGTGCATGCCATATCATAACGAAACATGCTCATGATAAACTGAAGCTTCCAAAGAACCGAGATGTAAATGTTTTCCTCTGCAGGAAGTTGGAGATTTTGTCATTTTAGGGGAGCTGTGACACAAACTTTCCGTTTAAAAAAGTCTGTCCTGTTAAGGTGATTGCATGTGCAAAGAAGGCCCACTGCCCTAAAAGAAAGGATATTACCTGATAAGTGGGTTAGTATTGCTGTCAAGACATGCTCAGCAAGATGATAGGCTTCAGCTACCCATACATCAATGGCTTCCATCTCTTTGGAATACATGCTGTCGGATGCACGGTCACTTTGGGGACATGGAGGGGTAGAAACTGATGTGAAGGTAGACCGCTCTATTGATGTAGCACTGGGGTTAGCATCGTTCTGGTCAGGAATCTTAGATTGGAGAGATGGTACCTCGTCATCCTCTTGACTGCTGCCAAGCTCTTTGAGAGCACTGATAGTGAGTTGTTCTTGTTCAAAATCCATAAACATGGTTGGAGGGGACTGGTGAATTGGCTGACCAATTTCACAAAGCTTGGACTCCGAGAAAACACCTTGGTGCTGGCTGTCTGGTTCTTCATCCTGTCTAGATTTCAGGCACTCTCGCATGAATTCTACAAAGCTGTCTGCAGCCTCAATATCTGCCATTTCGGGGTTAGTGCTCTCTGGGTCCTTTGTTTTGTCAAGTGCAAGGACAGCTGCTTTTGTTTCCTCCTGGATCTTGGAATCAATTTTCTGTGCCCCATCTGCAATGTTGTCCGAAACGTCAGTGGTCATCCACATTTTGAAATCTTGTTCAATCATGCTGCTTAGTCCTTGACAATCATTTAGTGATGTGAATTTGTCCAGATTTTCACCATCTTGATTGTCCTCTGGAACATCATTTTTTAAAGAGCTTGAATTCAGTGTTTCACTTTGGATTTCAAAGGAATCAGAAACAAACTGCTCATCCAGCGGAGAAGATGCATCATAATCATAATCAAATGACTGTCTGTCATATATATCATCTTGAATAAAGCTGGTTTTGGAAAGAGAAACTGACTCCACATAAGTCTCTTTCACAGCTATGTCACTACTCCAATCCATTTTGGACTCGGTGCAAGGAACTGGTTTGTTGGGCACACTGTCAGTCCTGTAAGAGGTTACCAGCATACATTGTGCTTCATCTGACCATTCGTCATCATCGTCTGGGAAGTCCACTTCTTCATTTGGGAGTTTGATAGTCGAAGGTTCATCATTAACATTGTTGGAAGTCATTTCTGACTTCTTGGATTGATCGTGAGAAATTTCAAATGCTGATTCCTTTGGAACAGTTGGCTGTGGTGAGGCCTCAAGCTCAGGCATAGATTCCTCGTGGTACATTTCTGGAGGAGATTTGACTATGTTGCGCTTGGGAGAGTATTCAACATCAGAGTCTACAGGTGAGGATGGGGGAGAGTAGCCTTCCATGAATTCAGTTTCTAAGGGACGTGTCTTGGGTTGTTCATGTCCACCATCCTCTGGTTCTGGGGTTTTGGTTGCCTCTCTGGCAGAGTCTGTCACAACTTCATAATCCTCATCTATCTCTGCTTCAAGCTCCATTTCCTCTTCACTGTAATTTGGCTCATCTGTCTCAATAACATTGATGGTTGGAACTTGCATTAGCTTCCTCTCCGACTTTGGTGGAGGTACCACCTTTTCTTCATTGGGGAAATCAGGAGCTGCAACAGCAGGGGCAGGGGTAGGATCATTTGAAAATGCTATATCAGAAGACGAAAGGGGTTCTGATGCCGGAGCAATGACACCATCTTCAATTACAGTGTCTTCTGACTCTCCTGAGCTGTCTGCTTCACTTGCCTCTGGTGGCTCTATATCACCAGTCCAAATAGTCGTCTTGTCATCTGATATTTTCTCTTTAACACTCATGTCACTTTTCGGGGAGACAGGAAGTGGGGACGACCCAGAGTTTGCAGGAGGTGCAGTTGAAGTTGAAACTTCTGAATCAACATTTGTTCGAGCCTGGACACCTGTTTTTTCTTGCTGATCCCACACATACGCTGTTGGCAAAAAATCAAGGTCAAACTCAGACTCCTCCTCAAAACTTGGCTGTTTCTGTCCATCACTCAAGCCATCCTTCACTTCCAAAGATTTGATAGGAGAATCCATGAAGGCATCAGGGACACCAGCAAAGGCAGCAGGAGCAGCAGGTATTACCACATGAATCACCTTTTCCTCCTTTGTTGTAACACTTTCTGTAACCAGAGTGCCTTTCATTAAATCTACGGCATCAAAGTCTGGCATGGGCGGTAAATGAGCCTTCATCCACTCCTCTGTCTCTTCAAATTCATTCACTTGTCTTAAATCTCCAAGTACTTCAAAGGGGGATTCAGGTGACTCCTGATCAGCAGTGCCTTCTTTTTTTGAGATACCTGACAAAGTCTTTTCAATGGGAGATTTTGGAGTCTCAGTGGTATATTTGTGAGCCTCAGTCTGTGACTTTTGTGTCTCAGTCGGTGACATTTGGAACTCAATGAGTGATTTGGGGGTCTCAATGGGTGATCTTGAGGTCTCAATGGGAGTTTTTTTGGTCTCAATGGGGGATTTGTCATAATGGCGATCTCTGAAGTGAGAGTAACCTCCATCGCTTCTAAATTCAGGTTCCTTCTTTTTGGCTGCAAGAGCTTCCAGTGCTTTTATTCGCTCTGAAACAGGAGAGGTCTTTATCGGTGAATCAGGCTGTCCATCTGGTGACCCTGCTTCACTCCCGTAATGAGCAGGTGTGAATGTGCCAGGTTGAGAGGGAAAGCGAAGGGATGTTGCAACACCTTCACAGGGCTTTTCGGAGCCCAGGACGACTCTTTTGTCTGCATCACCATGCATGAAGAATGACAGCGAAGAGGAAAAAGGAGGGGAGGTCATACAACTCACAGACACTAAACTCCCATGCACTTCTATCAATCAGTGAGAGCTTACATGTCGCAGCCCAAGCAGTCATGCATCATGAATATGTAATGCAGATTTATGTAATAAATTGGAGCATCACTTTTTGCATGCTAACTACTCAACAAAGTTACCATCAAAAATAGTAGGTGAGCCAACTTAAATAATCGCAATGATCAAATGAAGCAGCAAAAAATAAAATCCCACCAACTTTAATTCTTGAAAATCACCATGTGTGGTATGGTGACTACATATAAGTTGCAGTCAGTATAGCAGTTGTAAATAACTTGCTATACACTTGCAGGCTGAGAAGCAGTTTCTTTTTGATTGTGATTATTCCATTAACATACTTTAACAAGTACATCTGAAAAGGTTTTTATTTGGCAACTATTCTGTTCCAGAAAATCTTACAAATACACTTTTTGATACTTTTGCTAAATAAAAGGCATACATGTTAATGTTAAGGCTGACAAATGCAAACCTGGACATTCATGGATATTTCTCAGAAGTATCGCATGACCACTGGCTAAAAAATGCCTGTAAAGTTGAGTTTGAGCTTCACGTACATCCAGGAATCACACCCTCCATTGCCATGAAAGGACAGGTTGGGCAAACCTTCACCAACAAGCAGCAGTATGACTATCCATCACCAGCTTTCTAAAACCACAGACAGAGCATGAGTTCTCAGGAGAAAAGAAACGCAAACCTGGACAAAATACCATATCTATCATACATTAGTTTAAATGAAAATGGTTCAACCCAGTAATTGGATATCCAGTAAACGTGTCCACACCTGCCAATCATGTCTGTGCTGAGACAATGCGATTTTATTCCACTACTTGCAGATTGGCTTAAAAAGGCCCTGTGAGGCAAAATGACAACATGTACTATACAAATAAAGTAACTGTGACAAACAAGTCACAATAAATTAATTTACAATTGTTTTCTATGTCAAACATAAAAGGGAAAATTATGAATAATAATAATAAAAAGATTTCCACCACCACATTCATTATTGTGGTCACTTACTAGCTCAATAATTAGTGTTGGTTTACTGCCCATTATACAGTCAGCAAGATTACGTAATGATCCGACAGCAAAATGGGAAAGAATATATGCCAAGGGTTAGAGAGTTAGATAATATTGCTGCCATTGTGCACTTTAACAGGTCATATAAACACCTGCTAAGGGTAATATTTTCAGTCACTATGGTGTCAGAATGCCCCTGGCAGAATGTGACCTCTGGCTGTCCAGAAATCCAAAGATCTGCTCAACAACTGTTCCAATAATCACATGATCCCTTTCATTACACATCAAACAACAAGCACCTCCATCTACCAAATGACAGTGAATTACCTGACTATAGTACAGATAATTTGGGATATAGATATTCCTACATCAAGTGAATCCCACAATATTAGCTGAATTTTCAGCAGGATCCCATGACCCCAGCCCCTCCCCGCCCCCCCTGCCCATGTATAAACACAGACCTTTCTGCTAGAGCCCAACTTAACCCAACGGCCTCCTACCCTGTGCCACAATACAATGCCTTGTTCAAACCAGGCCACATGAATGGATTTTCCATCTCAACAGAGTTGCAGTCTTTTGGCTCTGCACTTGTAAACAAATTCCAAAATGACTAGTGCTTTGAGAATACATGTAGGGATGATATGCAGAGCCAAGTGACCAGACACTACTTTCAACAGAACTACAATATAGACAACACCTTCGCTTAGAGATGGGCCATTAGCCAGTTGGTCCTTAAGGTCTTTATGGCTTTTATGCAATCTGCTTTCTGCAGTCACTGGAATGTGGCTTAGGTATCAAAACCTTTACTTAAATTAGCAGAAACCTTCTTTACACTAAGCCTGGGTGTTCATTCTTCACCGGGGGATCAGCAGTCACACTATAGTCATACTACATGACTTTCACAACTCCTAGGGATACACCCCACACTACACAATGTACCCTCTTAGCAATGGTTAGTCTTTTAACAGTCGTAGAGCTCACACTATGCTATTAACTCGGGACAGGACACACACTACTTGATGTTGTATTTCCCCCTTTGCTTCTTCTGCTTCTTGTCTGATGAACCAGTGTATTTCTGTTTGGGTTACACCAACTGTCACCAGGTCTGGTCTATGATTAGCTGGGGCAGCTTGAGTTGTAGCAGATTCGATCAAATTTGAAACATCCTTGAATTAGATTGGATCTTGAGACACATCAAAACTGTGTCTGTGAATCTCAGAGGTTTGCACCTTTGAATATTTCACATTTAGTGAGTGAAAATCACATTCTGATCGGGGGTAATTGGCTGCAAGTTGCAAAACTCATCGGCAACAGGATTATCCCATAGTGTGAGAGCTAGGCTTCAGCTACTAGACTGTCATTGTCAATCTTTTTTCACCATAATGGACTCTGCAGTTATGGTGACCACTAATGAGACTGTAAGTTGTAAGTGAAAGCTAAAAAAAAAAAGTAAATTGTGAGTTGAGCTTAATTTGCCAGAAATCCCTATCATGATACAACCAGTTTGGTTTGGCAACAATGCATTCTACAGGAAGTTTGATTAATCCTTGGAACAATTGGTGCCCATGAAATCAATTAAGACTGTAATCTTCAGAGAATAAGTATTGATAAAACACATGCACCCAGTCAGACATTTTTGCTGAAAAGCAGATGAGTCGGTAGCAGTTCAAAAATACTGGGTCCTGTTTCAATTGTCATTTAGCATTGATAGACTGTATGCTTGTGTCCTAGGTGAGGAATGCTAATGTGAGTTGCTCATGTTGTCGTCTACCCTAGCCTAATTTAACTTTTGAACAAGCTCTACTTTCATTGACTGGCATTTGTTCATACTTCTTCAGACTACTAAGAGACTCCCATGGATAAAAAACACAACTCAAAAAGAAAAAAGAGGCAAAACTTATCAAAGAAAACCTAATTTTTTAATGCTTAAAGCAAAGATGTAAAACATGCACGAAGCCTAACAAGCTATAAGCAGATAGTGGGGCGGAGGGCGAGTGGAGCAGCCACAGGAAATGGCAGGCTCATGCCACTGGGCAGTGGATGGTATCTCCAGTGCCACTCATCCTCTGGGACCTGGTTGCTACTGGGGCTGTGGGAGGGGGAGGCCGGGATACTAGGGCAGCAGGAAGGAAGGCAGGACCATCCCCACGAGACAACCTGTTCCATTTTTAGGTCCCTACTCTTGTGTGCACAGTGTGAACCTGAACGTCTCAGCTATCTTAAAATAAGGTGGCAATCTTGGGATTATCTTGAACGTACAGCGAGGGCTGCTGACCTAAATAATGCTTGTTAGCAGGCGGTGAAGGCTGAAAGGGATCCGACTGCTAACAGCTGCAGATGCTACATTTTAAAGGTCTAATTCCTGGCGTCTGTAAAGATTCTGCAAGAAAACACTGCTGTAACTTTTAATCAGAGTCCTATGGCTTTCAATTTGCACTTGTAAATAGATGTGTAAGCTCTGCTCTCTAAGTTTCTGGTGCAGCTCAGACGATGACTGTGCAGATGTTACTGCAAAGATGGCCATTTGTGGCAGGAGAAAGGTTTCAGCTCAAGTTGCAGCAGTGGTGGGGGGTTGTGAAGAAAATGACCAGTGCCACATGTCACTGAATATGCTGCCTGGCTAACTTACAATCCGACGTCCAAGGGTCAGCATTGTTGGACACAAATGGGAGGAACATGACAAGGTATTTTGAGAAAAGGGGCAGGTAAAGCACGGTTGAGCTAGGGAGGGAACTGGAATTAGGGGTATAAATCGTTATATTGCGGATTTCTTTGCAGGTGGCTATTTTCTCGACTGTTACAAGCAGGAGAGGGGCACTAGAGAGAGGGATGAAGTAGCAGCAAGCCAGCATGAGAGTACAGGACGGGGAGGGGAACAGGCGAGCAGCGTAAGAGAACCATACACTTGCCTTGAGGAGACTGAATGAGAGATACAGGCGAAGAGGAAAGAAAGGAATCTGAAAAAATAAAAAGGACAGAAGAATGATCATCCAAGAAGAAGAAAAATAAATATCTCTCCACTGAACCCATTCAAATAAAAAGGCATTCAAATCAGATGTCAACTTATCCAGCCTTAACAGCTCTATTTCATACTGCAGACCAAAATAACACTCAACAGAAATGCCCCAGGCATTTGCTGTCATTGGTCATGTCAGTAAAGTTAATGCAACTTAAATGCATGCACTTATATTTGCTATGTAGATAATTTACATTTCCTCTTCAGCACTTATGGTTTATATAAAAGAGACTAGCAAAGTGCAGTCATTTCACATACACTGTGTGGCCAGAAGTATGTGAATAGTCTTGTCCTACATACCTGTCAACATACTTTTGGTCTGCTACCTTTTTTCATGGATTGGGCGAGGCATCCGAGATCCATTTGATGGAAATTTGTGAGCACAGAATATTTCCTTACATAGCACAGTGCTCAACCTCAATCATCAATGAATCAAACTCTTATCATGTAACAGCGCTGCAGCGCTGATAATTGCTGCCCTTAAATTTACATCCTTTTTTTCCCCCATTTTATGTTTGGAGACATTTCGTCTTCATCCTGTAAACAGCATACATCAGCAAAAAGAGAAGGTCGCTGGGAGTTCCTCCTCCTTCTTCGGATGAACTGGGAATGGTAGGAGAGAAACATCTCCACACTTGCAAATTTCAGTTTTCGGCTCTGCTCTGGGAGGTTTTGGGTCCCTGAACTGGAGCATATTGGTAATTAAGAGGATAGTGAAGTCCATTTTCCAGGCTGGATCCTAAAACGGGTGGTCACCCAAGGCTTATGCTGCAACGCAATGGAAAGTAATATCAACTACATGGGCCAATCACATGCTCCTGCTGAACGTCTTAGATTCTTTCACTCGACACAGTGAGCAAAATGTGCAATAGCTTCAGGTTTACGGGGGGGGGGCATCTTAGTTCAGTTTACCTTAACAGGAGTTGGTACAGGCTCAGCAGGTTGGGGTTGCTTTGCCCTTGCAGCGCAACATTCTTTTTCTCAGATTCACAGAGCCGACACTCACTCACTCAACATGCCACACCTTCACTTTTTAACCAGACTGCAAGCTCTAAATTAACTCTTAACTCGTTTCCAGGGGCAAAATTGGAAAGGACAAAATACCCTACATTAACATATGAAATCCACTTAATCAAACCCTTCCAACCCGACATTACAAAGAGATGTCACAGCAGATGAAGATAAATGTGTTCACAATAGTCGCAATAAAATGTTTTAAAAGGTATGTTACGTAACAAAAAATATTTGCTGTGGAAGCCAAAACAAATGAACCAATGATCTTAAGGACTACATTTTACACGTTAGAGAGAAGAAAAAAAAAAAAAAGTTTGATTAAATACAAACTAGACGAAATTACTATTAATGCTCAGTGTTACTATGGAGTTGAACCAATAGAACAAAAGTGTTAATTTGGTTTTGCTGGGTTCAAACCATCTTGTCAACACACAGAGCGAAACCTCAGTGCCTCAATTTTGAGCTATAAATTCCTTCTACTTATGGTTTCTACAGATGGCGATAAACAGCGTCTTGGCTTTTCAGCTGCTATATATGAAATGGACATCGCCAGCTTGTCTCCAACTCTGTCTGCTCTTTGATGCCAGCCGTCTAGTTCTTAGACTATTAAAAGCTCAGACAAGAGGAACTGCAATTGTTAGTAGAGAGAAAATAAGTTAACCTTTATTACATTGTTTTATTTTGGTCCATTTCTACATTATAACTCCTAAATATAACTAGCAGTTGCTTTCCTGATGATTTGAAGGATGATATTGCTTCAATTATGATAGTATCACTAAACAAATCAATATTTTTTTATTCTGCTATTCAATTATAACATAAATATGCATAACTTACACTATATACTCTACCTTTAAAATACCATATGCATTATACAGTAGGTTCTCTTTTCAACTCATGGCCTGAAACAGATTATGTTATGATGACTCACTTTAGCAACAGTCTGCTGGATAAAAGTAACCTTTAATTGTTAGGTCATCTTTATATAAAGCACTTTGACTTATTTTTCGGTTCAATTGCATAACCATAACATGAACATACCTGGAGTAAAAACAGACCAACCAAGAGCTGGGCAGCCACAACGTGCAAGTGCTGTGTAAAGATTCTAAAGATTAGTTGCATTGTTGGCATCAGTACTGGTGCGATCACTGTCACTAAGAGCAGAGTATGACCGTACGTCTGTGTGTGTGTGTGTGTGCTGCTGCACGTTTTCTCTAGTGTGTGAGAGTTGCCCCGACCCTCGCACACAGAGGGTGCGTGTGTTTGGGATTCGAGGACTGGAGTAACTTTTAACATTTTAATTGGAACAGAGCTGACAAGACAAAAACGTGCAAATCATCTTGTGCGGCAACACATCTGCATGATTAGCATAGTTTTGTTTGTGTATGGTTTAGGGGAGCCACTGTTGTGGCGCAGTTCTTGTGTCAAGATTTAGGGGGATTGTGAGATGTATTAAGCTCTGCAACAATAACTCACTACAGTCTTTATTAATCAAGTGCTGAGACCCATGTAATATTTGCACAACTTAAATAGACTTATTTATTTCCACATAGTGGTTATAAAAACTAAAAAAAATACAGTGTAGGGAACTGGTAAACAGAGGCCACAACAGTCAGCTACTGTATGTCTCCATTTTGTTTATATAGTGTCCTCATTTATTCGACTGGATTCAGGATAGTCACAATTGGCTCTGGCCTGGCTGTCACTCAGGGATATTTGAATAAGTCGAGTCTTTTGAGCTCAGCACGGGGCAAACGGCCAGGTCTCGTTCACACTGAAAAGCAGCCGTCCCTGTACCAGCTTTTTGAACGTGCCTGTGAACGCAGCTTACATGCAGTCACAGTCTACATTCCCATATATCAGTACCTTTGTGCTAAATCCACCAGTGGCAGAAAGGAGTGAGAAATGGCCCTTGACACCGTGAAAAGCCACGTCTCTAAATGTTGATGTCCGTCCTGAAAAACCTGGACCTTCTTTCTTTGTCCAGTTTTCCCCTGCAAGAACAAAGACCTGCGCTGCCGCTGTTTAAAACTGAAAAGAATTCTGCGTTCACTTTTACTCTGACAGCTTCTATTATAGCCTGTGACACTTCAAAAGAGTTTGGCAGCAGCTCATTTTACACTTGGTTTGTATTTTGTTTTATTTTAAATTCAGATCAAATTGATTATTTGCATGGTAGTACACCTAAAAATAATACTCTTGAATGTAAAGTGTTTACATATACTCATGCAAACACCTTTGCTGGGCAACAAATAAAATGTGTTTATTGGTTTATGAATAGAAATTCACAAAGATTAGAGACAATAAAAGTCAGTCAAATCTGCAGATAGAAATAGTGTTGTTACCAAGGATGCGAGGATAAAATTCAAAATAATTGCTCATTTAATAGCAAACTATTTTGATCAACAATTAATTTGTTTTCAGACTCTTAAATGTGAAAATGTCTAGGGTTTTTTTGCTCCTCTGTCACAAAAAAAACTACAAAACTTTATATATCTTTGGTTTGAGGACAAAACAACATATATGAAGAAGTCATTATTTCGAGGTTATAGTCAATTCTGATTAACTTGATTTTCACCATCATATGAACTGAACAATTCAATCAGGAAAATAATTAAAGACTACATATATATAATTAAAATTGATTACATTCTTAGAGAATGATACCTAAACATGGAAAAAAATATGTCAGAAGTGAAGAAAAATAGCCACAATGAGGCAGTGAATTGGGATTTGATTGGTCATTGTTGAATCTAGCAGTGAAAAGAAAGGGGATTTTTAATGTTGCATCAAAAAAGATCCATGAATGAGTGGAAATATAAAAGCAGAAGTTTCAAAGCCAAGATTTTACAAGTGCACAAAGACAGTCTTAGTACAAGATATTTGTGTAGCAGCAATCAAGGAAAATATATCAACACGGTAGTGCAACTGACATTATGTTCATATTTGATTAATCGATGAGTTGTTAGGTGCACAAAATGTCAGAAAATGTCGACTGCTGTTTCCAATTGAGAATGAAATTATTTCATTCTCAATTGTCTAGTTTTGTCCACAATCCAAAAATATTACTTTTCAATGATTTCTCTAACATATGAGAAAGCAAAGAAACTTTAACTTTAATTTAAGAAGCTGAAACATCAGAGAGTGTGTTGAATGTGATAATGTACATGAAAAAAAACATATCAATTGATTACTAAAATTGTGACTAATTGATTAATTGTTGCAGCCCTGTAACGTGACATTAATAAACAATGTTCTTAAAATTAAACCTAAATATAAAAATTGATATTTCTAAACTCCGGGACCATGGCCTTCTTAAACTTGTGCCTGAGTGGAGGAGACGGTACAGCAGGGTGGGTCGACTGCTGTGCCCATCATCTCTGCCCTGATGCCCCAGCTCTCCTGCGCTGCCCATCCCTGAGGGCTTATCTGATTGCCAGTGACCTCTATGATATGGTCTGCTCCAGCAGCTAGCAGAGGGGGGGGGATTGACTTGGCAAGACAAGTAGAGAGAGGAGGAAGAGGCTGAAAGAACTCCATGTTCTTTGAAGCTCTGACGGGATATTTCACTTTCAAGTGCTTTCAAGTGATCGGTGAATCAGAGACGCCGATGTAAGTCAACCGACGGGAACGATGCGTGAAAGGACAGGAAAATCCTACCCTGTCTGGCCTGTGTGGAGGGGCCTATTTTTACCAACCAGATTTAAGAACAAAATGTGTTCTCGAGTATACGCTTTGTGATGCTACCAACTACAACAACTGGCGTTTGGTTAGAGCTGCTCTTTAACTCTTCAGGTGCCAACGGTAAATCTAGGAGAAACTTATCCTACATCACATTAACCAATCAGCAGGCAGAACTACACAAAGCGTTGGTCTTCTCTGCTTGTGAATTAGGCTGTATTCTGATGAATAAATGCCCCGCCCCCTCACCAAAAGTTAATTTTGGTTTAGCCAATTTCTCCGCTGAAGACTCTTGTGTTAATGGATCAAATGTGAGGTTTTAATGTCTGGAGTACAAACAAAATCAACTGTCTGTATCCATGTATGAGGAAAACCTCAAAACAGAGACTGTCGTTATCGTAACCATGTATTAGTACATTATGTTTAAAGTGTTTCACTGAAGAACAGCAGCAGAAACGCTTGACACCGTTTCCAATAGTGAGCTCCAACAGAACATGCAGAGATTGATTCAAATGCTAATTTCCCCTGAAAATCGGATGCAACGTAGTTTGAGAAATTAGGTCCCCGTGTTGAAGTGTGCCACTTCCTCTGTGACTAGTGTCACTCATCAGTGTGGCAAAGAAATGGGACTCATCTGCAGAAACAGGCAGCAGAGGCAGAGGTCGTTCACCGTGACATCCACAGACTGAAAGACAAACCTTGTATAGATGGCTGTAACTTCTAACACGGATGAGACTGTATTAATTAGTTTATTCTGATTTATCTGAAGTGTTTGCTCAGTAACATGAGTCTCAGTCTCTGTAGTCTTTAGGAGAATCTTTTCCATGAAATGCGTCAATGTTGCGACATAGGGAGAGGGACACTAATGGCAGCTATGGACAGCAGGAGTGGTCACTGATTCCTTTAACGGTCATATTGATTAAAAATGACTAATACATGGATATTATAAGTACACGTGCGATCCTAATTTATGTGAAATGTATATTTTCACAATGGCCCAGACATTGAGGTGTTTGCCTACATGGTCTTGGTTGTCATTTACATACATTTTATTTATTATCATTTGTAGCAGTACCTACATCTTATTTGTCCTTCCTTTATTATAAAATACATTTCATTCCGCATATGCTTCACATAATCATCACAAGTGTCAGGTGATGATTTATATCCATGCATTCCCACTCTAATTTTTTCTCCCATCGCCTCGATAACAACGACTTTGAAACCAAAATGGTAACTCCCTGGAGTGTTATGTGCCACACCCCGGCCCTGCCGTACCCAGCTGACACCCACAAACACATGTGCCATAATTCTTTCAAGCTTTTAATCCTTTTCATTAACCGAACATTGCTTCTCAGGATTGTCAAACGTAGCGTAGTGGCTGATTGATTCATGCCAGCTCCAGTCAGACAACTTCAGCGTACATACATATAAATGTATGTAAATGAAAATTTCCTGTCACCATTTTCTGGATCAAAATAATTGCAATTCTCTAAAATGAAGATGATTGTGAAAAATATGCTTCAATACAATTTTTTTAATGAATTCTTAAGCGTAAACAGGTGGAGCCTTTTGTCTGTAACCTACCTTTATTTGGTTTGAATAAATAAGATTTCACAGAATGAGGACAAACACTGATGAAATTGTGCACATTTCACAGACTAATGTTACAAAAACACATTACTTATGTCAACAACAAAAATGTTGTAATGTTACAAATATAAGTTACTATGGATACATGTTTTTGAGAACATTTTGTGAAAGTGAAAAACAGTAATCTCTTACAAGACCAATTACATCATGAGATCCTTGAATGACTGGGGAATGCAGCATTTCCACATGCAATAATAATTATTTTAACCTTTCACTGATATCGCAACAATGGAAAATCCCCACAGTTGACTTTTTATCAGGATGTGTGTTAAAATCATGTATTGCCCCATCCCTAACACACACTCGCTGATGACACAGCTGCCACTCCCTGCCACAACCTGACAATGTGGCCCTGGTAAACAATACTGTGCCTTTGTTTTGATTTGGCTCATCGAGCCTGACTTGAAAAACTGCAAATACTGCACAGCAGTGAACATGATAGACAGTGACATGAAGTTATTATTTGAGATAAGGGTGACAGCAGAGAGCGAGAGAGGGAAAGAGAGAGAAGCTCATGGGGCCTGATGCTTTGTTCTGCGTATGACTACTGTTGTGCTGATGACACAAAAAAGAGCAATGCACCTTTAAGAGGTCCTCCCTTCACTCCCTGGCAGTTGCCCAGTAACAATGCATCTGCAGTGCAGAGATAATGCTCCGTCACACCAAACCTCACTGACAAAACTGCTATGTAATGTCTCTGCACTTAACAAAAACAGACACATCTCATAGATCGCGGGAGCACACAGCAATTTAAACAGTCGTTGGGATGCATACAGACATTCGGCTACCATTACACGCCAAAAAAGATAACGTATGTTATCGTTTTTTAAATTATGTTTCAGAATATACCCATTATCATCAATAACAGACAATACCATCTACATTAATATATATATATATATATATATATATATATATATATATATATAATATGTGTGTTTAAGTACGCATTCGGGTGAGCGGATGTATTACTCAGTCACCTCATGCTTTACAACAAGGGCTACAGACTGAGCGTAACAAGGCGACATGGTTAAAATTGACAGATTCGTGAATGATGTTTTGTTTGGCGCTACTGTCACTCAAAGACAGCCGCGTGCCGTGTGGGCAGGCCCGAGACAAACATGGTCCATCTGTCTGGATATGTTAACTAGTACCACAGGTGTTTCCTATATGAGCTGAAATAATACATACACAGGCCGAAAACACACATACAGAAAATGGGAATAGTTAACCTTAATTGGCAGGTCCATGCTTCTATGGACTAGCCAATTTTGCAAATATTAACATGCGTTTTAATAACAACGAAACATGTTTGTTTTAAGGGAAACTATGGACAGAACGTTAAAATTAGCATTGTCGCTAACTTGACGTGGTGCCATTTCTTACCGTTAAGCTTTGATTCTTTGGCAGCAGAGTTTTGCCCATCGGCTAACCCTTGCGACGACGTTATCTGCGATGACTGAGTCATTGGATCCATTTTTTTACTGTCGTTTGGAGACAAGTGCGCACAGGCGGCGAAAATGACTGTCGTCTCCGCTGTCACTTGACGGTGTCAACGTCGTCTGACTTTCCTCGAAAAATACCCCAAAGAGCGGGACTCGGCTCTGCACCTTAACGCAACGTCCGAGCACTGAGGGAGAAACGGCGGAGGTGAGAGGAAACAAGGCGGACTGTGGAGGAGGGGGCACCAAACATGGCGGAGTGAGAGGCGTTCAATGACTCCGCAAATACTCCAACATCTTAGCTTTACGCGACTTGACATGACTTTGTTCAAGTTTTATGACGTACAAGCTCCTTCGAATTATATATATATAAGACTTGTTTCTTCCTGTTCATTTGAATTATAAAAGACATTTAAGTAACTATTATTACCAATCAGGTAGAATCTAATTGTATTAGATGGAATTTGCAATTTGTTGAACGGGGTGAATAGGGGAAATATCCGACGGTACTTGAATGCGGCAAAAAAGAATATTCTTGAACAGTCACCATGTTATATTGTGTAAAAATGACGTTTCATTTGTTTATCTTTGGCAAAGGAGTAAATGTGTTAAAGCTTAATTGATTTTTCTATGGTAAACAGAACCTCCTTGTATTGGCAAAAGATATTATCATTTTTTTATTTATTTAAAACGAAACTGTAACATATGAAATTGTAACATATGATTTAGTTATTATTAATGCATGTATTATTGTGTGGAGGTATCTGTGCATAACAACAGATGACAAAAATCTTCACGATGAAGAGGAATCCTGTAAAAATTCAAAATTAATTGAAGAATTTAACCAATAATACCCTGCTCATGTACAGAGGAGGGATAGTGATTATATTGGTAGAAGGATGCTGGGGTTGGAACTGCCAGGCAGGAGGTCCAGAGGAAGACCAAAGAGAAGGTTTATGGATGTAGTGAAAGAGGACATGAATTTAGTTGGTGGGAGAGAGGGGGTGAGATGGAGTAGGTTGATTCACTGTGGCGACCCCTGAAGGGAGCAGCCGAAAGGAAAAGAAGAAGAACCAATAATACCCTCTAAAGGTCAGGAGCCACTGAATGTCTAGTTTGGTCAGTCACATACTATTGGGGATGGTGGTCAAGTGAAAAATAATATTTTTGATTACATTTCACATAATTTCAAAATAAAAGCGTTTCTAACAGAGTACTACTAAATATTCATTGTTTGAAGAATGAAACACACAATTAATGTTTTTTTAGGTCTTTGTAGTAAAATACAGTAACATTTTTTTATAAAACTGCAGAAAAACGCTGTTTGATTAAATTCTAATGTAGTGGTCGATCCTACTGTTGTCTTTATTCCATGATGTAATGTTTACCTTTGTTCCGAGCAGTAGTCTATCACACAAAGGCGTCATGCTGCCCTCTGCTGGGAATCTTCACAAAGAGATACTATACACTACGTTTCCCAGCGTGCACCGCGGGAAGTTGAGCGCACACTGGGGTTAGATCTACAAACGCGCCCGCTGTCCGAAATCTCAGTGACGGCGGCGTCCGCATGGTTGTGAGATCTGCACTGCTACGCTAACGGAGCGGCTGGCAACACAATTTCACACGGAGCGGACTGCGCGGCAAAAGAAGGGAGACACAAACAAAAACATGTGGCGCAGGCTTTGAGGAAACCGGTATGTAATCTCTTCACATGTCGCTGAAATGAAAAACCCTGCCTCGGTTTGAGCTCGCAGATTTTAGCCGGCGCCGCAGCGGAGTGTGGCGGCGTATTTTTGGTGGCGGAGCGGAACGCAAAAGTGTTGAGTTAAGCTAACTAGTAGCTTGTTAGCTTGTTAGCTGCCTATGACAACAGTCGCCTTTCACAGCTGTTAGTGACAGTGTGGGCTCACATTGTGTTCCTTTCACCACTATTACCTTCATCTAAACGATTTAGTATTTATATAATACACTTTATATTCACAGGAATCATAAATGGGTAGCTAATGTTAACTTAAACTGGGGTGCGCTAGTTAGCTCATGTTAGTCAACCAGGCTAGCTAGTTAGTTTATCATAGTTATTTTGTCTTTTATTTAAAAGGTGAAGCTTGTGTGCTGTTTTGTAGACATTCCGTCGATTTAAAAAAGCACCGGGTAACTTGTAGTAGCTTCTGTGCAGCTTTGTGTTGAATGGATGAGTGTGTAGCAGCGGGAGTCGGTGCCCCGCCCACCAAAGCGCCATACACAGCCTCTATTAGCAGCATTGATGTAACCAACATCATTATGTAAGAAGGAGTCAAGCTGCTCAGCCGAGGGTCAGTGTCTGGCCTCATGCTTCAGGTATGATTATGTAATGTATATCTATTACCTGTGAAAATATATTAATTTAAAGGACTATACATCGGTCAAAGTTGCTAATTAAAATAGTGTAAAATGCCAAGAAGCATTACAAGTGAGTACATTGTGAGAGAGAAACAAAATATATATATATATATAAATATATAAAATATAATAATGTGTAATAAAGGCTCTCCATAGAGTTTGCATGTTTTTTCGAAAATAATGCTTTTCAGTTTTTTCTCTCTTCTATTTGGTTAAATATCTTTTTTAATTTATCTGACCTCACCAACAAAAAAAAGAATAATGAAACAATTCTTTTCATGCATTTTATTTATTTGGTCTGGCATTGAAATATCATGAATATATTGATCATTGATAGTGAGAGCGTGGGATTTTTTTGTTGCCATGTTGATACTGGTAATTGGTACAACTACAGACATGGTAGATTCTCAGAAAGTATAGATTAATTTAGTTTGATTCTGATGATTTGTTTTATGTAACTTCTCTGTATCATGTTATTGTTATTGCAGGTGAGGAGAAGATCTGGTTGTGAATGACACCATGGGATTGCACTCCTCCCAGAAAAAGCACTTTCCTCTACGGGGGATCGATGGCGTTGTTCAGCTGTTTGACGCTGAGCTTCGCAAGCCCGAACCAGACTTGGCACTTCTTTCCCTGGTCCTGGGTTTCGTTGAGCACTTCCTGGCTGTGAACCGTGTCATCCCCATTAATGTCCCGGGGGTACGGTTTGAACCACTGGAACCAGACTGTCCCACCTCCTGCTTCCCCACAGTGGAGCTGGGTATGATCTCTGCACTGTACGAACGCTTCACGGCGCAGATCCGCGGTGCGGTGGACCTGTCCCAGTTCCGCAGGACTTCTGTAGGGTCCAGCAGAGAGCTGGTGAAAAAGGTGTCCGACGTGATCTGGAACAGCCTCAGTCGCTCGTACTTCAAGGACCGGGCTCACATCCAGTCCCTCTTCAGTCTCATCACAGGTACAGTGTCACTGCTATGAGTTTTAACAAAGACGTTTCTGAAAGATGGAAAATATTCTTTATTGTCTTCAGTGGGAAATTTGTCTAGATCCATATATACAACCCCAGACATACAAGCTACACACACAAAAGAAGGAAAACAACATCATAAACAAACAGCAGCATAAAACCAACAATCCCATAGAGGGGAAGTAAATGCAAAAGAGGAGTCAAGCTGATGATATCTTGATTAAATCACTAAATAATTTATTTGTTGAACTAAACCCAGGTACCAAACTGGACAGTTCTGGGGTGGCATTCGCGGTGGTGGCAGCCTGCCAGGTCCTCGGCCTGAAGGACGTCCACCTGGCACTGTCCGAGGACCACGCATGGGTGATTTTCGGCAAAAACGGTGAAGAAACCGCCGAAGTCACCTGGCACGGAAAGGGTAACGAAGACCGACGGGGGCAGACGGTCACGACAGGAGTCAATGAAAAAGTGAGTCTTGTGATGGTCTCAAATGTCTTGTTATTTAGTTTTATTGACTTCTTTGTTACACTGGAGCAAAGACACCAGAAAATATTCACATTTAAGAAGCTGAAAAATTTTGTTTGAATGACTAAAAACATTCCAACTGATTAATTAGCTATCAGAATAGTCGATGATTTATTGATTTATCATTTAATAACACATGGCCTCAGAGACGTTTCTCCTGTCCCTCGGTGTCAAACTGTCTTATCAGAAACATGTGACTCATTATATGCTATTGAGATGAATCACAAGTGAGTCAGATTCCTGTTGGCTTTAAAGGGGGAGTTACATACCTTAGCTGCCTGGAAAGTATTCAGTCATGGTAATGCTATATTTGTCAGCTTGTGCCTGTACATGCTGGCATTGTACCTGCTACTTTAGAAAGAAGAAATAATTTAAGGCAGGTTTGCAGAGTGGGGCTCTTGTTTTATTTGATAGGCTGGCTGTAACAGTACTTGGAAAGCAAATGCAGAGCGTCTCCTTTTCACGCATTATATATGTTTTAAAAATAGTGACTGAAAATGCAAAAAAAATGCACAAATGTGGAGTAAAGACTGAAAAACAGTTTCTCTACAGTCCTCTCCTCAGCAGACTCCTGCTGTGAGTCTGCAGTACCACTGATGGAAAAAGGGGTAGACAGAGAGCAGGAGTGTAGCTAAACCAGCTGTGTTTGTGGACAGTGTATCATTAAAGTCCCTCTAAAGTGATACAAATATCTCTTCTCACTTTGTCACCCCACAGGAAAATTAGTTAGTAATCACCTTCTATTTAATCGTCATAAAACCGCTATTAAAACTTTACAGATTAATATTCTTGTCTGCATAAATCTCTTAAACAACTTCAGCCTTACTCAAAACTACCAAACATTCAATCAGTTTCAGGATTTTTAACCAGTTTAATAACTTGATGTCACTGTTGTTATTTATGAAAAAACACAAAAAAGTAGTTATTTTCCATATAACAAATGGTTGCTGGGTTAAAACCCCTAGAAGAGACAGTCTTGGATATGTCGATGATAAGACAAAATATTGAAAATGTCACTTCTCTACATGATTGTTAAATAGAGCGTTTATGTTATTATTGTGTACGAACACTGATGAACCGAGACGTTCGCGAACATTTGTCCCCACTTAAGCACATTGGCAAGAATGCGTGTGTGTGGCAGTGCATTAGGATGAGAGAACAGAACTCTTTCAGCAAATGCTGGATGCGTTGGGTGCGATCAAAGCTGGCAAACGTTGCTTTTATTCATGTTTGTTAAACAGGAAGTTTAATTACAGTGTGTTTACATTCATATTCTGTACAAACACTGATGAACAGTGACGCACTTGGACTTTGAGACGCACTTTAGTGGGTAGGCCTAATTTATCAGATAGCCCTTTAAGTTTTAGCATCACATTTTTCTGTGGGGCTGCCAAAGTCAGAAGATATATTTTTCTCATTTTATAGGCACATAATTAAACATTTCAGGAATTGGAGAGGCCACATAGCGCTATATTTTTCCAGTTATAGGAATGTGAGCAAATAGATTTTGAGAAGGCATTTTTAGTCAGATACAACTCTGGTGTGTGATATTCAGGTTGTGTTCATTATTCCCTCCTGATGCACTCCTTTCTGTGTGTGTTTGTTCTTCAGAGTTGGCTCTACCTGAAAGGCTCCTACATGAAGTGCGACAGAAACATGGAGGTGGCCTTCATGGTTTGTGCCATCAACCCCTCACTGGACCTGCACACGGACAGCTCCGAACTGCTGCAGCTGCAGCAGGTGAGCAGCAACGTCTCTGCGACTCCGGCCGTCTTCCTGTCAACCACAGCTCTCGGTTTCACTCAGCGTTTGTGGAAATTCTCTGACATTTAGGTCAGGACTTCCACAAACACACAGTGGAAGCTGTTGTATAGTCTCTCACTATTACTCAGACAACCGTTGAACTGCATGGGGGAAGTGTGCATTATCAAGAAAAGTGGGGGAAATAAAGGTCTACTTCTCTTTAAGAAAATAAAGATCTCAACTTATTTCTTTAGCACATTGACCAGCAGTAATAAAATCTAATTTTTAAACACTTGGAATGAACAGCTCATAACAGTCAAAACTATGTCTCTGTTAAATGTCTCCTTTGTTCTTTCTGATTGAACAGAAACTCCTATGGACACTGTATGATCGAGGCGACCTGGACAGGTGAGAATTTGTCGCTGAAATTATGAAAAACAATTCTGCACATCAAAAAATGTTTGGACTTCCTGAAACCCTTATCCTCCTGCTCTCCTCCAGGTATCCCATGGCTATGGGGACTCTGGCAGACCTGGAGGACCAGGACCCGATCCCAGGCAAAGAGAACCCACTGAAGATCCACCTCAAGGTAATAAAATAAAATAATAATAATAATGGATAAAATTAAAAAGTAAGCAAGTATCATTAAAATTTGCATCAATTTGGTTATATTATGATTAATGCATAACAGCTTTAGTATTGGTCTAATTGTGTTTCAAGTAGGAAAACTAGGATATATAAAAGATTCTAGTTGGTCCTAGTCAAACTGTTGATGTTAAATACAGCACCTTAAATGTGAGTATTTTCTGGTTTATTTCGCTCCATATAACAAAGAAATCCTTCTAATGTAATATTTTCATTTTGTGGACAAAACAAGATATGAACATCATCGTTTCAAGGTTTAGGAAACACTGATCAAAGTTTTTCATCATTTTATGGTACAAAACAACTATTTGATTAATTCATTGAGAAAATAATAATTAATAGCTGCCTTATAAAATAGTGTCAGTATCATATGAGCACTTACAAAAGCTTCCTGAAGGTGTAGCTCTTCTTATCAGTAACTAAAACTGTCTTGTATTGTCTGTGGGTTTCCTGTCAGATTTTCATTTCTGCCTCTACTGTGACGGTAATGTGTGGTATATTGTGTTTCTTCATTAATGGGAAACTCCCATTCTCCCTGTCTCTCAGGCTGTGAGTTCTGCTCAGACGCATTACAACAACGAGCACATCTATCCCTACATGTACCTGGCCGGTTTCCACTACAGACACAGGAACGTGCAGGAGGCTCTGAAGTCCTGGGCCGAGGCAGCGCAGGTCATGCAGGAGTGAGTTCACACGGATTCTACACACAACTCTGCTGCTCTGTTAGGACCTTGTTTCGTTCTGCATTTGTGTTTGTTTTTTAGCATAATGCCATCACTTTTAATGTAATAAAACACTAAAATAATAGTTTTTCAGCATGTATGTATTCATACCACAGCTGTAAGGTGCTGGAAAAAACTGAAAGTTGACCTTGAAAGGTGCTTGAATTTGACCTTCTAAAAAGCGTAGGAACCCTGAGCCTCATTTGCACTGGTTAGAAGTGAAAGTACTGAAATATTGATGATCTTGATGTCTGAAAGCCGTAGACTGCCAAAATAAAGTCAACATCCATACTGCTGTGTTCCTATTTAATTTAGAAAACCTGAAATGGCGTGTATTGCATTTTTAATTGGCACAGAACAATTTAAAAAAATGAAATTGCAGCCCTTGCAATATGATCATTGTCATAGTCATCACTTTTGACACTTCAACAGCAGGGCTTTTGTTCTGGAAACACTGTGGTAAAATGAACACAGGGTGGCAGTATAAACAAGGCTGAAAGTTGCCACATCAATTATGAACATCCTCATCAATCTCAGCTCTGAAACAACAGTTGCTGTCTGAGATTGAGCTGAGTTTGAGATTGAGTTCCCTCTGCGTTTGTGCATTTTGTTGAAACTCTTCAGTTTAAGAGCGGCTCAGCCTCGCGCCGCGTGACAGGGTGCGGCGGTTGAGTCAGGAAGTGTCCGGCTCTGCGTCCCTCACACTCTCTCCTCCTCTTTTAAAATGCACTGTTCATGAGCCGCAGCTAAAAATACCAGCAGACTCACCAGAGCACACATTCCCTCCACATCTATCAGCTTCCTTTTTCCTGCTCCTGCATTGTCCCCAACATTCGGCCTTTCCCTCTCTGCACAATGACAAGAGGGAAGTGTATGTGTGTTCACAACAGTGGATTCTTTGTAGACGCAGCAGCAAAGTTCACTTCATGTCACCAAAGTCTAATCTGACTGCTGTCATGTCTCCTAATCCAGGAAATAAAGATGCATTTTGTTGTTTAAAAGCACACGTTCATGTCTTTTTGTCATTAAAACTCCTCGCCATTTCTCCCGCCTCTGCAGATATAACTATTTCCGGGAGGACGAGGAGATTTATAAAGAATTCTTTGACATTGCAAACGACGTTATCCCCACCCTGCTGAAGGAGACGGTTGTAGCAGATAGTCCTGGGGAGGGAGGAGAAGGAGGAGAAGGAGCAGAGAAGGTGAGTGTGATGCTCTGAAACAGCAGGTGAATGTCGCTTATCCTTACAGCTGGTGTGTTTGTGAGCAAAATCTAATTTCCTGTTTGTCAGTAGAAGAAAATATTGAGGAAAAAAACTTAAAATTGTTTCTTCTGATAATTTACGACAGCATAATGTGCTTCATATTTGGTTTGAAGGCATCATATATGTATATATGTATGTGTATATATATGTATGTATGTATGTATATATATATATATATATATATATATATATATATATATATATATATATATATATATATATATATATATATATATATATATATATATGGATATGTATATATGTGTGTATATATATATATATATATATATACATATATATATGGATAATATCAATCAGCAAAAATTGTATAGCGTTCTTTTTTTTAGTTCAAGGGGGAAATTTGGTTTCCATAAAGACAAAGACAGAACACAAAATATTGCAGGCAATAAAGGATTTGACTGATTAATCTGATTTCCTTGCAACTCCTTGTGTTTCTCGTCCAGGAGCTCTCTAAACAGGCTGCTGTTTTCTCAGCACTCCACGACCCAGAATGCTTTGCCCACCTGCTGCGTTTCTATGACGGCATCTGCAAATGGGAGGAGGGCAGCCCCACGCCGGTCCTCCACGTGGGCTGGGCGACCTACCTGGTCCAGTCTCTGAGCCGCTTTGAAGCCCAGGTGAGGAGCTCAGATTATCTTTGAAGATAAAAAAAAAAAGCCAGACGAGAGCGACAAAAGTCGCGCCTGATGTGTTGATGCGGTGCGGTTTAAAATATCTCTGTGTTATGCTTCCAAAGGTGCGGCAGAAGGTGTCCATCATCACCAAAGAGCCGGAGACGCAGGACGATGACGACCAGTCCAGTGATGACCCGCGGGAGGGCCGCAGACGAGGACCCAGGAGGGAGTCCAGGCTGGAGGAGCAGAACTCGTCCTCTCCTCCCGCTGCTCCCCCCACCTCCCCACCCACTCAGACAGCAACAGCTGCTGCTGCTGCTGCAGCATCCCAGCCCAAGAAGGTGGGCGAGGGAGGCGGGCGCCGCCGCTCCTCACAGGGTCTCCGCATTGGAGACGCAGATGGAAAGCCCAAGTCCCCCATGTCGGATCCCGCGTCGTCCCCATCGTCCCAGCAGCAGGCGTCCCCCTCCCCCGCCGGTCCCGTCGTGGTCTTTCAGAGCGAGAAGATGAAAGGCATGAAGGGGCTGCTGTGCGCGGCCAAGGTGAACTCCAGCGCCATCAAGCTGCAGCTCACCGCGCAGTCACAGGTCCAGATGAAGAGGCAGAAGAGCACGCCCGCCGGAGACTACTCCATGTCCTTCATGAAGCGGCAGCGCAAGTCACTGTAGGCCCCGACGATTTGTCGAGAATCTGTACGATATAACTGTGAGGCTGCACGGACGCTTGATTCAAGTGATAGTTCAGGGGTTTTTTTTAATAGTTGGTGCGGACATGAGGAAATGCAGGTTTTAGCCACCTATTTAAAACCTCCACCTGTTTACAATGTCAATTACAATATTTTTGCTACTGGTCCTTGCTGTTACACAACCTTTCCCAACTGGAAACTGAAGTTTGTCACGTGTTCTCTCTCACACCAAAGTCCATAGAGATTATCAGCGTTTTAAGCTCACAGGAGCTACTTATCCACTGCTGCCTCTTTTGGTAAGTTTGTGTCATTTAATGTAAATCTGAATAAATTATTTCAAACACTGAAGCCTGAAAATAACCTACAAATGGAGGCAGCAGTGGGTCAACAGCTCCTGTAATATCTGGGATTTTCTCTATGGACTTTGCTTTGGGGGATGGGGTGAGGTGGTGTGAGTGGTTTAGAGAGTGACACAAACGTTAGTTTCCTGTTGCTGTAAAGCTGTAAAACATGTTTTTTTAAAATGTATACTAAAACAGGAAGCAAACCTCATTTCCTTGTGCCCCCCCCCCTCCCATCTGGCAACCCCACATTTTAAAAAAAACCAAACTATCCCTTCAACGTCGTTATTTGTTTGTGAACCCTTTTTTATCAATGTTTCCAGTGAAGCACCCTTGTAAGTTCCCCAGCAATATATCGTGACATGCACACACGATCTGCGCTTAAATGTCACAAATCACGAACTGAAGGAAGAGAATTCTTTTCACTGTTCTTTTATTTAAGCAATGATCCCATTTTCTGGCCGATCCATTGTAAACCCCTCCCCCCCGTCATCAGTTTGTGTTTTAATTGGCAGCCAATTGTACACGGACTTTACACACGAAAACCTCGTCGACTTGTCTGTTTGGACGCTTGAAGCCAAAGTAACGAGGACGACCAGAACTCGCCGCGTAGATGTGTAAATATCGACTCGTACCAGTAGGAACCTGTACATGACTGAAGCCTTGGAAGTGATTAATTTTAGGATAGTTACTGTGTAACATTGTCCACCTCTGCTCTACAGACAGCTTCTTTCTTGCTAGCTCTATGTTGCCTTACTTTTGCTTTTGTGGTTTTTGTTTTTCTCCAAAGTAGAAGGTGGCCTTTTAGTTTTGAGACTAGCTGAGTTCAGCCCAATTTTTTTCGACGAGTAGAGAAGACCAGGAAGACCATGCACTGTTGACACGGAGCCACGTTAGGTGGACCTGCTACATCCGATTTGCTTGAGGACTTGTGGTTTTTGTTCTTGTTTTGTAAATTCAAGTAATAAAGACTTGATGGAAGTAGAACGCGAGGATGTCTGACCTGTCTTATCTTCATTTATGCCCAAAGTATACACAAATGCAGTATGGTTATGTCAATAAAACAAACTCATTTTGTGTCTTAACACCACAAAATGATGTAAAAGCAAGAAAAGGAAGAGACCAGCGTTCTCTGGGTGAGGCACCAGCACAGTACGAACCAGCAATAATCTAATTTGTAACAATTTTCTAGATGGAACAATTTGAATTAAAGGGCTGTTTAATTAACTACAAGTAATCTGAGATCATGCTGATTCAAAAGAAACATGTTTGTGGACGTGGTATTACTCATAAACCCTAAAATTGTGTAAAAGCAGAGTGGACATAAAGGAACTTGGTCCACTTTGCAAAACAATTATCAAAATAAAATGGATCAAAATAGTACTTCCTGTTGAAAACCTTCAAAACAGCCTCCGTTTATGCATGTGCAAAGTCCAGCTACTTTCTGTCTGTTTTAAGCTAAAATAATGTTATATTTGTTGGTTTTTTTGCAGTTTTATAGTATAAATTCTGCTTTTCCACTTCTGTTTTATGGCGGGTGGTGTCCACAAAAAATATCAAACTCAATTTCAAAATACTACTTCCTGACTTTCCATGACTTTCGTAAAACAGTAGCAGTATCGGGAAGTAGCTTCAAATAGAAATTGGGTTTCTAATATGGACGACAGTGGCTACCTGTCGTCCAGCTACTTCCTGTCAAAACAATCTATAGCAGTTGCACAGATATAAAATTAAAATAACTTATTATTATAATATATTTTGTTTTTGTAGCTATATAAAATGATATATAGATAGGTTAGAGTGAGGTTTTTTTTCCAGGAGTTGTTTTGCTTAGGGCCCCATGAAGGCTAGGGCCGGCCCTGGTTTGTCTTGATTGAGATCTTACAGGTGAACCCTGTTGCTGTCATGTTTTACAGTGTAGGATTGTCTGCGCATGCGTCACACTGCTGCTTTGGCTCCGCACACATTCACACACTCAGTGTGCGAGCGTTGGCTGTCGAGTGAACTCAGTCTGATCGATGCTCCAGCAATTAATCAACTCCAATCAGCTCCATTAACGAGGCGGAGAGAGTTCATCTGCTCCTCTCCTCCTCCTCCTCCTCCTCCTTCTCCTCCTCTCCTCCTCCTCATGAGTGTGTGAGCATCAGCAGCAGCAGCAGCAGAGTGTCCACAGCTGCAGACATGGACATGGACAGGATCATAGGAGTCTCCTTCCTCGATCCTCTGGACGATTATGAGTTAATTCACCGGATCGGCTGCGGCACCTATGGAGACGTGTTCAAGGTGAGTGATTTCACTTCCGCTCTGCAGGCTGTTTGGGTCTCTCTCTCTCTCTCTCTCTATCTATCTATCTATCTAGTATTTATATTACATCACTGATGTTTTCCTTGGTGGTTGTTTGTTTACTTGGAGAATCTTGATCTAATCTTGCACTTCAGTTCAAAAATCAGTGTGGGATAGATTTTTAACACCATGCCGCCATCTAAATCAAAAATATCCACTGTTACTTTGTTCTAATGCAAGAATGACAGCTCTTATAATAGAACTTTTTACATGTACATTTTTTAACTGGCATACAATAAAAACAAAAAATGATCTATCTATATTTTGCCCACATTTCACAGTATTTTAAAATCTTCATGTTCAAGAATGACAACCCAGAAAATGATATAACTGTTCACATGCACTGTATGCCAATTTTTATGTTTTTATTTTTAAGTGACGTAGAAAATTGAACAATAGAAAAATAAATAGAACAATTAAATAGTAGCTCTTATAGTGATATTGAATATCGATATTGATATTAAATTCCCAAGATTGCCAGGAAACTACGGTGGCCTGTACATACCATAAAGAGTCGAGACATGTCGGCACAAAATGGCGGCCTCTGTAAAGCTCGGCCCTTGCCTTAAGTAAAAACAAAAAGGCTTTAAAAAGGGGAGGGATTACACACGTATACAAACACACTTATACTGACACATATGTTCCATTTGTACCGTATTGTGACACACTGGACCTTTAAAGACACCTAGTGTCTCTTATTGTCTCGCAGCACGTTGTCCTATTTGTGTTGCAACAGGTTCACGCATTCTTGGTCTGTTGAGTCTGTTTTTGGCTGAAATATCAAACCTGCATGACGTTTACATGCAGTATCTACACACTGTCTTCAGTATAGTGAAGAAGTGAAGAAGAAGAAGTGTGTGTGTGTGTGTGTGTGTGTGTCGTCTCTCGTCACTTGAAGACTGTGGTGTCAGGATGCAAACATCCTGTGCTGCTAACCCGCCACCGGTGCCTTGTGCATCCTGCACAGGCAAAACACAAGAATTTTGTATTGTTTCATTTTTATCCTCCAGACACACAAACAGAAAGAGAAACAGTGAACTATAAGCTAAAAACGAAGGTTCTGGACGGTCCAGAATCTCGTCCACCTGGTCTTACTGAGCCCGCTGTCTTCATATTAACCCAGATTCATCTTTAAATTGATAAATATGATAAATATTCAGTTTGGTCTAATACTCCGTCGTACTTAATAACAGCCTCACAGATTAGTACATAAGTTTATTTGTTGCTGCAGATTTATCTGCGTTATCTTAAACTGCAGCTTTTTTGTGTGTTTCCCATGAGAAGTGTGTAGTGTTGCAGAGGAAGTGATGTTTTTGGTTTATTGTCGGTGTTTTTTACACGGCAGCCAGGTTAGACTGTGTGTGTGTGTGTGTGTGTATATGTATATAGACAGCTTCCCTCCTTTATGTAACTTTTGTGAGACCTCATGTTCCTATGTTTTTGTTTCCCTGAATGTGTTTTAATTGTTAACCCTTTATAATAAAACTGGCTGAAATTAGATCGATATTAGATATTTTACCCAAGTCAAATTGCAGTCGTATATATTTCAAATAGTTCATCCTTCGACCGAAGCACTCAAAGTTTTTTTAATGAAACTAAAAGAGTCTTTTACATCGTGACATGACAACGATCAGCTGACTGTGACGTCACCATCACATGGTGTAACCTGTACATCTGCTGTGAATGAGAACAGTCGGACAATGGCACATTATGATGTGCAGCGCTGCAGCCGCAGGGGTCAAAGGTGAAACCCTCTGGACATGTGACCGGGTGGGCATTCACTGGACTTTCATTACACTGCTCTGTGTGTGTGTGTGTGTGTGTGTGTGTCTTCTTAATCCAGATGTGTGTCCTTCTGTGGCTCCACACAGGGACAGTTTCTGTCTTCACGTGGTAACAGACTGAATCACTTCATTTCTCAGAGGCTACGTCCATGTCGTGTGGAGTAAAGAATAAAAACAGCGAACAATGCCGAACTGTAGATCAGTTAAAAAGACTTAAAAATCCCTGAAAGTGTGCGTTAATCTCCAACATTTAGCAAAGGAAATGTCTAAAATCTCGAGGAGTCCGGTGTGTTTAGCGACAGCACTGCTGAAAGGCGGCGATCGTGAAACTGAATCACAGCCCGTTCACATGTATTTGAGTTCAGTGACTGTGTCAGACGGAGTCTGTGCTCCGTCTGGCAGGAAGTCCTGATCTACACTTCAGTTACACCGAAAACAACTGCTTTATAAGTCACTACTTTGTGCGTTTGTAGTGCTAATTCCTCTCCAGATCAGCCTGTAAAGATTAAGACCTGGTTTTAAGGTTAGAGGTAAAATTAGGGTTAGGGAATGTCTATGAGTGTCCACACAAAGGATGCGAAACCAGCGTGTGTGTGTGTGTGTTGGCGGGGTTACAGTTGAATTACAAAGCCACATTATGAAATGTGGTAATCCTGTAGAGACCTGCACTTTACACAGCAGCAACAGTCACGACTGTTCATCATCTACACTGTTGTAATGTAACAAAGCACAAATACTTGTGTACTTAAGTACAAAAATCACATATCTGTACTTTACTTTGTTATTTATATTTCTGGCAACTTTTACTCCACAAAATCTAACTCTCTTTGTTACTATCAAATAAAATCAGAAGAAGAGTTGGTATTATGGTCTGTATTTATATCTGTATTTGAACTGCTTTACACTACAGTTTTCCCCCATTCTGTCTTGCTCAAGGACACATATAGACTAGCAGAGCCAGGAATTGAACCCACAACCTTCCAATTGAAAGACAACTCGCCCTACCACTGAGCTACCATGGCTCTATACTCTACTCACTTCTAAGACTTAAGTACATTTTATATCAATACTTTAAGACTTTTACTCAAGTAATATAGTTTTTTTTTAAAGTGACTTCAACTTCTACCAAAGTCATTTTCTGGTAAGATACTTGTACTTTTACTCAAGTATCCCTTTAAGGTACTTTATACAAGACTGATTATCTAACGTTAACTTGTCTAAGTGTCTTTGGTCCTGCTATAACAGCAAACCCAAACTCCTTTGAGGACAGTGCCATTTGACACCATTTCATCAACAAAACAACCGAACAACTTTCCCTTTAACCCCAGCTCAGCGCTTATATAGTGTGTATAAAACTAAACATATTTATAACCAGGAAATGATTATCATACCCATCATTTCCTCATTTCTGCTTAAAGCAGACTATAAAAATCACTGTTTCTTAACAATTTTTAAATAGAAAATAATAGGATTCAACAATAATTCTCAGCTAAGCCCATTTAAAGGGAATTTAAGAGTATATATATATATATATATAAAACAAAGCAGTGCAATACAATCATGTTGTTTCTTTACGTAAATGCACAGGGCAACATTTCATCTTTCATCACAAGCCTGTTTTCATGTTTCACTGTTCTCTCCGTGTGTGTGTGTGTGTGTGTGTGTTTACAGTAGGAGACTCCAAGTTCTCATTGTAAAGAAATTACAGTTTTGAGTTTTAAAAGTGCGCAAGTTTCTGCTTCCTTCCTCCAAATTTCAAAAAACATAACCATGAGCCTGCGGCTGTTATTTCAGGCTCTGGGGCAAAGTGAAAAAAGCCCTTTTCAGAGACGCTACTATCACTGCCGTCGCAGGAAGTCCTGCGGCCGAGCTGCAGGAAAGAAAACAGGAAGTGAGCGCAGCCCAGTCTCAGGTTGTGTTGACGTGGACCTGTCCGTGTGATTGGCTGCTGTTGTGACGTCGGTGACTGAGGTTGACTGATGTTCCCAGGAAGAAATGAGGAAGTTGAGAACATGGCACAGCTGTCTGTAAACGACATCCACCGTCACCTTTGCTGCCTGCGTTGTTGTTATGACATCAGGTTTATCTGTGCTGTGATTCAACAAAGCCAGGTCTCTGATTTCTCTCGCTTCTTAAATGTGAAGATTTTCTGGTTTCTTTGCTCCATAAAACAAAGAAATCATTGAGACACTTTGTCATTTCCACGTTTGGTAAACGCCGATCCACATTCTACAACATTTTCTGACATTCTACAGACCAAACAATTACTCGAATGCAGCGTTTAATCACTTAAAGCTGTAGTACGTAAGGTGGAAGCACAAGAGCTACAGTACGTAGCGCTAGTAAAGCGAGATGGCTGCACACAGTTGGCTGAAGAGTTTCAGAGGAGGATTCTGTTGCTAAAAATACACCTGGACACAGTCAATATACATGTAGGCTTCTCACAAATATGGCAAAATGTGCCCCTCGATAGTTACTGCTGTTCCTTTTCCTGGCAGCTCCAAGTTTCCTGGTGTAGTAAGGCTACATACATTAGGATTTTTTGTTTTCGAGTGTGGCTGGCAGCACTGGAGTAAGTGAAGCGGATATTTTGCTCAGGAAACAGAAGTTCATGCACAGAAAAAAAAAGAGTTGTGGTTTTTCTGAACCAAAAATGCAAAAGAAGAAAAAGCCAATGTCAAATCACGAAAGTATGAACACATTCAAAATACTATTTCCCATTCACCACATAATTGTCAGGTGGCTTCTTATACCCCTCCTCAGCTCTGCCCTTATTGGACTGGACCATTGTGACGGTAAAAGTGGGGAAATCAATAATCTTAATCCTGTAAAACATGTAAAATACACTAAATAAAATGTTAAATTACAACAATGAAAATAAACATGAAATCATGCACGCCCCTTATCAGCCACAGGTGGCGTCACTGTGTCCTTTTATTTATTCACATCAACAGTTTGGTCCATGAGGAGTTAACACTAGAAGGAGAGGGGACAACACAATCCTTACAAAGGAGACAATTCATCATCAATTTCAACCAATAAAAATAAAGTATATGACAATAAATGAGAGAATAATTAACCACGTGTATGATATTATACATGTTTTTATACCTTTCAGGCTCGAAACATCAGGACGTCTGAACTGGCAGCGATCAAAATTGTCAAACTGGACCCAGGTATGTGACGTCTATTTCCATGTGCTTGTTACAGACTGATTCACCGTCTCTTTTATTATCGATTTCTCCCAAACGCCAACAATGCAGAGCTGAGGAACACATTCCAGCAGCTCTCTTATCACAACTCTGTAAATGTGGACATATATATATTTAGAGAACTGGTGAGCGCTGTTAGATAAATCATGCTCCTGTCCTCAACCCTGTGGTTTCACTGCTCTGTAATTATCTGAACTGAGAACCCGGCCGCTCACTTATAACCGCCTGTGCGCTCAGGTGACGACATCACGTCCATCCAGCAGGAGATCACCATGATGAAGGAGTGCAAGCACAAAAACATCGTGGCCTACTTCGGCAGCTACCACAGGTGCGTCTGCGCGTCAAGCGGCGCGGCCGTCTTCACATGTGGGGGATTCCTGGGATTGTTGGTGGACTTGAATATGTGGAATGTGACTTTTTATTTTACCCCGCACTGCTGCTGGATTCCTCTCCCACTCATTGTAGTGTTTAGTGAAGTCTTGGCACAGCAGCTTGTGATGATGATGATGATGATACTGTATGTGTTGCATTTGTCGATTCAAAATTTTTGGTTCAGAATTTTGGAGCGCGTCTATATTTGCTCATTAATCTGTGATTTACTGATGCAGATTAAGCAGCAACATACTGTACATGTTTCTTTCTTTGCAGGAACACAAAGTTGTGGATCTGCATGGAATACTGTGGTGGAGGGTCACTCCAGGATATTTATCATGGTACATATAGATTACAATTTTACTATTTGATTTTAGCCACTTAACAAAAGGCTCACCCCCACAAAATAACCTTTTTGCCACTTAATCTCACTGTTAGACAGCCTTACCTAAGTGGAAACAGAATTGTTTGTTGCTTTGTAATATCTATACCAAAGTCCATAGAGAAAAACAGCGATTTTACGTCACAGCTCACAGGAGTTTTTCATTCACTGCGGCATCTGTCACTAAGTTCATATATGTTATTTTGTTATTTCAGTATTTGAAATTTAAGGTAAGGATTAACCTTAGTGACACAAACTCATGAATTAAGGCAGCAGTAGACCAGCAGTTGCTGTGTGCCTGCGAGCTAAAAATGTAGATTTTTTTCAATGGACTTTGGTGTGGGAAAGTGAGCGGTTTACCGACTTCCATTTCTAATCAGAATAAGCTGTCTAACAACAAGGTAAAACAACAAATACATTCTTAGGGTATCTTAGACTTAAGCTGGGGTTAATGACTATTAGGAGAGCCTTTTGTTAATAGGTATATGTTTTTTCTTGTCCTGCTTTGGCAAAGTAAGAATTCTAATCTAGATTCCATCATCTTGTCTGACCCTGTCAGACTCATTTGAGACATTAGTATATTTATTTTAAAACAGACGACACTGGCACAGTGAACTAGAAACAGAGCGGGTTTTTTCATCTTCTTCTTAGAAATGTACCTGCAGGTTCTTCTTTCTGCTGAGTTATTAATCAAAGTGTTCTCCACAGTGACGGGTCCATTAAGGGAGAAACAGATCGCCTACGTGTGCAGAGAAACGCTCCAGGTAAGGCTTTCTGGGTGAAAATCTGCTTTCTTGTCGTTTATATTGTTAAAAACTGAAAAAGATAAGATGCAGACACAGTGAGTCATGTGTTTTTCCCCAACAACACAAGAGCTAAGTAGTATTTAACGTCACCAGACCTCTAAATACAGTGCTGAGGTAACTGCTGCTGCTGTCACTGGGTCACAGTCGAGAACAGAACAGTCAGAACAGCTCACATTCAAAATAACAACAACAATCGAGAAGACATTTTAACTTGGCCTTGTTATTCGGAATTCTATTTTTAGTTTTTACCATGTTTGATCACCTTTGCAGTTGATTTGAATAACACGATTATAGAATCTTTCAGACTCTTCCATATAAATGATCTGCCAGTGCCTACAGTTATTTTTGCCCACTGTGATGTAATTTCTTCAAGTATTTTTTTTTTATTATTCAATTTTCCAAAATTTGTACAACCTCATCTTAAATGTTATTTAAGTAAATGAACTGTGGTAAATGATTAAAGTCCTGACACTTTGCTTTTAAACTTAAATTGAAAGATTTATATTTGTAATTTGTATACTACATTGCTATGCTAAGTTGTTGCGCCATGCTGTTAAACTATGTTGTTACGATACATTGTGTGTTTGCTGTAACGTTACGCCGTTACATTAGGCGACGTAACGTCATGTAACATCATGTAACATAATCCGATATGACCTAACGTGACATGTCATAACACAACATCGCACCACATGGCGTAGTGCAACACGGCGTAGCCCAACACGACGTAGCCCAACACGACGTAGCGAAACACACAGTAGCGAAACACACAGTAGCGAAACACAAAGTAACGAGACACACAGTAGCGAGACACACAGTAGCGAGACATATAGTAGCGAGACACAAAGAAGCGTGACACAAAGTAGCGTGTCACAGTTATAAAGTAATATAATTATACAATATTAATGTGTGTGGGTTTTTTTTTTACAATGTTTACACTATTTACACTGTTTTCCAGGGTTTGTACCACCTGCATGAAACTGGCAAAATGCATAGAGACATAAAGGTACAGCAGTTTTTATTGATTTATCTTAATTGTAATGATTAAATGGTGTGTTATCATGTGAAGAGATGGTGACTGTTATGGGCGTTGTCTCTGCAGGGAGCCAACATCCTTTTGACAGATAGGGGAGACGTGAAACTGGGTCAGTGGTGATTTGAATCGAACACACACAGCTGCAGCACCTATTTAACCACTCAGCCTAATCAAGCCAGCTTAAATAGACCACTTTTTAACCTCAATTTCACCATGTCTCTGTCCAGCTGACTTTGGAGTAGCAGCAGAAATCAGCGCCTCGGTGGCTAAAAGGAAGTCATTTATAGGAACTCCCTACTGGTAAGATAAATGGAGCTGTCCTCTGTCTGTTTACAGAAGCATGCATGATGGGAATCCAACCTGTCAGAGTTTCGGCAGAAACCGAGTCCTTTCTGTGTTTTTACAGTTTGCGTGTTCTCTCTTGTGCTTGAAAACAGGCTTGCAGTGAAAACATGGCTGTCAGTTAGCCACTTAACTTAAAACTCACCTAATAAAATAGGTCTACAATATCTTAAGAATATTTATGTCGCTTTATCTCACCATTAGACAGCCTTTCGGACAAGAAACTGAAGTTTGTGCACCAAACTCCATAGAGAAAATAAGCAGTTTTACATCGCAGCTGACAGGAGTTGTTGATCCTTTTAAACCTTTCAGTAAATTCAAGTGGCTTATTCAGTGACTTTGGTTTATTATATTCTTTGTTTGGATTAATCTAAGTGACCAATAGACCAGCAGCTCCTGTGTACACACAAGCTATAAACACAGATTTTCTCTATGGACTTTCCTTTTCAGGTTTTCGGTAAGAAAAGGCTGTTTAGTGGTATAATTAAAAAGGTTAACATCCAGTTATGGTATCATAGGTTCAAGATGGCATAGATTTGACAAGGTTTGCCTTTTGCTAAGTGGCTGAAATTAGTTTTTCCTTGCTGGCATGGAGAGCTTAGCTAGCTCGTTAGCTAGCTCGTCTCATGCTAGCTCCCAGCTAAAGGGAGCACATTCAACACTTCACACTCAACCATCTCTTTAAATCCTTTTTACTTCATTTCAGTTTGTAATATATTTTTAGATTAGTTAAGACACCTTTTGTTTTGTTAAACTTGTGTGTGTTGTGGTTCCACATGTATTATTGCTTAGTCACTGTTGTAAAAATGCTGCGTAGGTGTTGTGTCAGAATGAATACTCTGTTATAAAAATACCCCCCATTGTCCTCTAAGTCTCCTAATAGCAAACACCTGTCTTATAATATAATAATCTACCAATAATGTCTCCCTGTGTGAGCAGGATGGCTCCAGAAGTGGCTGCAGTGGAGAAGAAGGGCGGCTATAACCACCTGTGCGACATCTGGGCCGTCGGCATTACCGCCATCGAGCTGGCTGAGCTCCAGCCACCCATGTTTGACCTGCACCCGATGCGGTGAGAGCGGTGGAATTCTAACTCGCAGCAGAGACTTGTTTTATATAACATCCCTGCACTGTCACTGGCTATAAACACTTGACATTTTACAGCGTGCTGACATTTAAAACTATGTTTCAGAGCGCTGATGCTGATGTCCAAGAGCAACTTCCAGCCTCCCAAACTAAAGGATAAATCAAAGTGGTGAGTCTTTTTCCTGCCTGTGTTTTCCTTTGACGTCATAAACGAGGGTACATTTCATTCTCACTGTGTCACTGTTGTCTCTCTTTGTGCAGGTCTGCGGGTTTCCAAAGCTTTGTGAAGATGGCTCTCATTAAAAACCCTCGTAAAAGGCCTTCAGCCGAGACGCTGCTGCAGGTTAGTCCGTCATTAATGACAGGAAGTTAACTAGCTTTTGTTTTTTGTGCATGAATATGTTTTTGAGGGGAGTACACAAGGTGGTTCAGTGGTAGAAGGAGTCATCCTCTTATCTTGAATGTTATGGGTTTGATTCCTGACACTGCTAGTTTACATATCAATGTGTCCTTGGGCAAGGCAGGTAACCCCATGTTGCTCCTGATATGTCATAGAGAATGTGCTGCACATAGAAGCTAAATATCTTTCAAAAGACAGAACATTTTTTGATAGTTTTACTGTGTTTCACTGCCATTTTTACCCTTTAAATTGTTTTCTAAGATAAAACAAGTTTCCTAGTAGTGTTTAAAGTGTGTAATGTGTAACGTCCTCCCCCAGCATCCATTTGTGACTCAGCTACTGACTCGTAACCTGGTCATCGAGCTTCTGGACATGGCCAACAACCCAGAGCTCCACTCCTCACACACACACAGCCTGGACGACAATGAATTTGAGGTCAGTGAAACAAAGACTGGGACAGAGAAACACTGATAGGCTGGACAACAGATAACATCAATACAGTGATGTTTTTTTTCATAGGGAGTAGATATTCTTTGTTTTGGTGTGTCTCAAATATTAATGTTGTGTTGACAGATTGGGGAAATGGCTCCAGACAAGATTCAGTCAGCAGGGAAACACCTGCCAGTGGAGAGGACGCTGTCTGAAAAGCAATGTGAGACACAAATTTATTACTCTGGGCAGGTCCTTAGACTTTTTCAGGATTTTAATCAGCTCAACCTTATCCTACATGGGTATAAAGGCACCACTGGGATTTGAACCCAGGATCTCCTGTTTACTAGACAGGCGCTTTAACCAACTAAGCCATGGCGCCTCTGATAGTTGTAGACTTACACCTACTCTTGGAGAGCATTCCAGGTTAGACATAATGCATTCTCAATCCGTTTACCCTTACCCCGGTTTTCTAAGCCCTTGTCCTGAGGACCCACTACACTGCATATTTTAGATATTTCCCTGCTCCAACACACCTGATTCAAATGGTCAGTACATCAGCAAGTGCTGCAAGAGTCTGATAACAACCCATTTATTTGAATCAGGTGTGTAGGAGCATCAAAAACATGCAGTGCGATGGGTTGCCAGGACCAGGATTCAGAAACCTTAACATTAACCAACCCAAACTGTAAGTCTATGAGAAATTTAGCCAGTTTATCACTATCACTATTTATCAGCCACTATTTTCCATTTTTTCCACTGGTGTTTCAGAGAATTCAGACATTGGCTTGTCCTAAAAGTCCTAAATCCAGTTCTATAGCAGTGAGAGTACCCTGAACTGTCAGAAACAAAGTGTGCACATTGTTTGCGTTTCAAAACCGTTGTTTGCTGCAGACTTTGATTATAGCGGTTGCTGGTCGTTGCTGCATGGGCTCGTGACCGGGTATATGTAAATCTACTGTATGTTGGTTGGTGCTGCTTGTTGTCGATGAGTCGCCTCATTGTCCGCGTCGACCCCCAGCTCTCACTGCTGTAATCTCCATGATATGACCGAGGACAAAGGGCTCTCAGTGTGTCCCAGCTCTCCAAACCCGTCTATACATGTGGGACGGAGCGTTGCGTCAGACAGTGGCAGTGCAGATGAACATGCCACTGGTGTGTGTGAGACAGTGGTGCTTCTGTCGCACACACAACACAGCAGTGACTTCACACTGCTGAAATAGCAGCGTGAAGGCCTCTTGTGGCTCAAGTGTTTTGATAGTGTGATAGTTTCACTCTCTGCCCGTTCTAATATTATAAAGCGGTGTGATTTTTTTAACCTGCACTTCCTGTTGTACAGTATCTTATTCATATTTAGACAAACAAGCCACAGACGTATTCATCACCTGCACCTCAGTGTGACCAAAGTGGCCTTTGAAGCTTCACACTGAGTGAGTTCATGTCATTTCCTTGATGCAAAGACGACGGCAGGAGCAACTCTTGAAAACCAAGGCAATGCTAGAGTTGTCCTTTACGTCTTTAAGAAAATTATTCTACGTGTTTCTTTCATGTGCACAGATAAAATTGGACATTACTATGATTACAACCGACACACTACAATTGTGTCTCTCCAAGCAAGGTTTGCGTCGCTTTGTAAATTGCTCTGTCTTCTGCACCAAAGTCCATTGAAAAAATCAGTGATTTTACATCACGGCATACAGGAGTTTTTGATCCACTGCTGCCTCCATCTGTAAATTTAAATGTGTCATTTTTGTGACTTCGGTGCTTTAGATCCTTCACTCAGATTTACTTGAGTGACACAAATTTACCAAATGAGGCAGCAGTAGACCAGCAACCCCTTGTGTCCTGTAAGCTAAGAATGCAGATTTTCCATATAGGGTTTGGTGCAGGAGAGTCAGCGGTGCATAATCTTAATTTTCTTTAACAGGGTGTCACAACATAACCCAATTTAATATTTGTAATCTGGATTATAAATGGAGATGCTGGGGATTGAACCCAGGACCTCATACATGCGAAGCATGCGCTCTACCACTGAGCTACATCCCCTCTGAGTGATTGTCCAAACCATCTCCTCAAACCCCAAATTTAAACACCTTTTTTTGCCGAATGGACAAATGTAATGTTTCTCATAGTTTTCAGAAAAATACAATATCCATCGGCAGATTATTCAGATTACTTTAAATTAATGAGCTATAAATGGTGATTTTCTTTGGTGCAGGAGAGTCAGCGGTGTATAAACTTCAGTTTCTTTAATATGGCATCGTAACAGGTCCCAATGTAATCACAATCCTACTTGCTACTTACTGTATAATCTGGATTATAAATGGAGATGCTGGGGATTGAACCCAGGACCTCATACATGCAAAGCATGCGCTCTACCACTGAGCTACATCCCCTCTGAATGATTGTCCAAACCATCTCCTCAAAGCCCAAATTTAAACACCTTTTTTTGCTGAATGGACAAATGTAATGTTTCTCATAGTTTTCAGAAAAATACAATATCCATCAGCTGATTATTCAGATTACTCTAAATTAATGAGCTATAAATGGTGATTTTCTCTATGGGGTTTGTTGCAGGAGAGGGAGCGATGCATAAACTTCAGTTTCTTTAATATGGCATCACAACAGGACCCAATATAATCACAATCCTACTTACTGTATAATCTGGATTATAAATGGAGATGCTGGGGATTGAACCCAGGACCTCATACATGCGAAGCATGCGCTCTACCACTGAGCTACATCCCCTCTGAGTGGTTGTCCAAACCATCTCCTCAAACCCCAAATTTAAACACCCTTTTTTGCTGAATGGACAAATGTATCGTTTCTCATAGTTTTCAGAAGAATACAATATCCATCGGCTGATTATTCAGATTACTTTAAATTAATGAGCTAGAAATGGTGATTTTCTCTATGGGGTTTGGTGCAGGAGAGGGAGCAGTGTATATACTTCAGTTTCTCTAATAGGGTATCGCAACAGGACCCAATGTAATCACAATCCAACTTGCTATTTACTGAATAATCTGGGTTATAAATGGAGATGCTGGGGATTGAACCCAGGACCTCATACATGCAAAGCATGCGCTCTACCACTGAGCTACATCCCCTCTGAATGATTGTCCAAACCATCTCCTCAAAGCCCAAATTTAAACACCTTTTTTGCTGAATGGACAAATGTATCGTTTCTCATAGTTTTCAGAAGAATACAATATCCATCGGCTGATTATTCAGATTACTTTAAATTAATGAGCTAGAAATGGTGATTTTCTCTATGGGGTTTGGTGCAGGAGAGGGAGCAGTGTATATACTTCAGTTTCTCTAATAGGGTATCGCAACAGGACCCAATGTAATCACAATCCAACTTGCTATTTACTGAATAATCTGGGTTATAAATGGAGATGCTGGGGATTGAACCCAGGACCTCATACATGCAAAGCATGCGCTCTACCACTGAGCTACATCCCCTCTGAATGATTGTCCAAACCATCTCCTCAAAGCCCAAATTTAAACACCTTTTTTTTGCTGAATGGACAACTGTAACGTTTCTCATAGTTTTCAGAAAAATACAATATCCATCAGCTGATTATTCAGATTACTCTAAATTAATGAGCTATAAATGGTGATTTTCTCTATGGGGTTTGTTGCAGGAGAGGGAGCGATGCATAAACTTCAGTTTCTTTAATATGGCATCACAACAGGACCCAATATAATCACAATCCTACTTACTGTATAATCTGGATTATAAATGGAGATGCTGGGGATTGAACCCAGGACCTCATACATGCGAAGCATGCGCTCTACCACTGAGCTACATCCCCTCTGTTTTTGGTAGAAAACATGTAGTTTTCTGTGCAGAATGTACACAATTAGTTGTTAAACAGAAGTACCATACACTGTTTGCTGAAAGGTTATATTTCGACAGTGCAAGAATTTGTCTCAATATGAGTTTTGGATTACAAATGGAGATGCTGGGGATTGAACCCAGGACCTCATACATGCGAAGCATGCGCTCTACCACTGAGCTACATCCCCTCTGAATGGCTGTCCAAACCATTTCCCCAAACCCCAATTTTAAACACCTTTTCTCTGCCAAATGGACAAATGTAACGTTTCTCGTAGTTTTCAGAAAAATACAATAGCCATCAGCTGATTATTCATATTACTTTTAGTTAATGAGCTATAAATGCTGATTTTCTCTATGGGGTTTGGTGCAGGAGAGGGGGCGTTTCACAAAACTTCTGTTTCCAATCAGAAAAGGGTTGATATCATGATATGCATATAGAATATATATATATATCTGTATACAATCTATGGCACGTGGACATGTCGCCAAAACGTTTTATTTGGCACGTTTGGCTCCACTTATGACAAACACAAAGACATACTTTGGATGTTTTGACCTCCTCTTCAGTGCTCGCTCAACTTTCACCGCGGCATCGACAACAACTTGCAGAGACTTGACAATTATGTGCAACAGAAATTCCCCCACAGTGAACATAATGTGCTCTTCTTTTTGTAAACGATTACAAGATCCAGCCTGATTTGAATGATCAGCTGTGTTTTACACAGCAACACAGATGATCTACAGTATGTGATAAACATTTTTAAATGTTTTCTTCACAGTTGACCAAGTGAAGTTCAAACCCCCGCTGAGAAAAGTCACGGAGCCGTATCCTGAATTGGTAATGCACTTTTTTTTTTTTTTACAATAAAAAATCTTACTATACAGTATATAGTCACTTATTGTTATTATGATATTCTAGCCTTTTCTTTACTGTTTATATCCTGTATATTATTGTTTATACACAGATGTCAATATGTCTATATCCAATATACTTAGGAAAGTATTTGTGATTCTGCTTCATCAGGTCTCCTATGACGATGACTGGAATCTGTCTGGTGATGAAGACAACTCACCGTAAGACTTTTCTCTCTTTTCTCTCTCGCTGTGTTTTCTCCTTTACTCATACGTTCATTCACGATGCTACAGCTGTTCCAGATGCTTCAGTTGTCGAAGTTGAGAAAATGAGTGAAAAATATTCTCGTAGTCCACAGTAATAGACTGATTTAGGTAGTTATTAAGAGAACTATGTTCCAATATGGTTTTCACGACCTGATCCATACTGTAAACCTGATTTTGTTCGTGATTACTTCCTGTTACAGTTTTTGTTTTACGACAGTTATGGTTGCCCTAATATGAAAGAAGACTACTTTAATGAACATTCATTTATTTAAAATCCCTGAAACTGGTGTTGAATGTTTTGTCAGGAAGTATAGCAAATATTATTTCCTGTCCTGGAAACCATATTGGAACATGGACTGTACCATATTTACCAGTAAATTCTGTGTCAAAATAATAATAATATTTTTTAATTTTTATCAAACCTTAAACTCATTAGTAGACTCAATTACAAGTAGATTTAGTGATTTGGGGGGGAGAAACAATCAGATCATGGCTACGTCTTACATTATCGTAGAATCTATTAATATCTCTTTAGTAAAAGCAGTGACAGACAGGATTTAGGATGTGCGAGTAGTTATTTTTAGCATGAGGAGAATAATTCCGACTGATTGCAATATTTAAGGATTATTTTGTATGTTTTTGGCCGTCATTTCTTTCCTCTGTGAGAACAGTGAACTCACCATGGTCATGAAACTCAGAAAGTGGTGACACCGGGGCGACAATGTCAAATATCAGCAGGTGGTGATCAGGCAGGTTGAAAGTGAAATTAACTGGAACATCCACAGTATCTTAACGACAGATTCCCAACCAGGACCTCATACATGCAAAGCATGCGCTCTACCACTGAGCTACATCCCCTCTGTTTTGGGTTGAAAACATGTAGTTTTCTGTGCAGAATGTACACAATTAGTTGTTAAACAGAAGTACCATACACTGTTTGCTGAAAGGTTATATTTCAATAGTGCGAGAATTTGTCTGAACGTGAATATTTGCTTTGGATTACCGTAGATTATAAATGGAGATGCTGGGGATTGAACCCAGGACCTCATACATGCAAAGCATGCGCTCTACCACTGAGCTACATCCCCTCTGTTTTGGGTTGAAAACATGTAGTTTTCTCTGCAGAATGTACACAATTAGTTGTTAAACAGAAGTACCATACACTGTTTGCTGAAAGGTTGTATTTCAATAGTGCGAGAATTTGTCTGAACGTGAATATTTGTATGAGGTATGAGGTTTGCTGAAAGGTTATATTTCGATGGTGCAAGAATCTGTCTGAACGTGAATATTTGCTTTGTATTACAAATGGAGATGCTGGGGATTGAACCCAGGACCTCATACATGCGAAGCATGCGCTCTACCACTGAGCTACATCCCCTCTGTTTTTGGTTGAAAACATGTACTTTTCTGTGCAGAATGTACACAATTAGTTGTTAAACAGAAGTAACATACACTGTTTGCTGAAAGGTTATATTTCAACAGTGCAAGAATTTGTCTCAATATGAGTTTTGGATTACAAATGGAGATGCTGGGGATTGAACCTAGGACCTCATACATGCAAAGCATGCGCTCTACCACTGAGCTACATCCCCTCTGTTTTGGTTGAAAACATGTAGTTTTCTGTGCAGAATACACACAAATTGTTGTGAAGTACACAAACTGTTTGCTGAAAGGTTATATTTCAATAGCGGTGAATTTGTCTGAACGCGGTTTGCTCTTGGACAATAGATTATAAATGGAGATGTTGGGGATTGAACCAGGACCTCATACATGCAAAGCATGCCTACCACTGAGCTACATCCTCTTTTGGTTTTAAAACATGTAGTTTCGTGCAGAATGTACACAATTAGTTGTTAAACAGAAGTACCATACACTGTTTGCTGAAAGGTTATATTTCATGGTGCAAGAATTTGGTTCGAACGTGAATATTTGCTTTGGGATTACCGTAGATTATAAATGGAGATGCTGGGGATTGAACCTAGGACCCTCATACATGCA